>NC_084802.1:251333522-251636553 GCF_963169125.1 Humulus lupulus | reverse complement strand
AGGCCGCGGCCGCTTCGCTCTACCATCCTCCGCGTCCTATGCTCGGCGGTCTGAGCGGGGTGCAGGACGGCTGGCCGGGGCGGGCTGTCGTCATGAGCCCTCCCCGGATCTCCTTCGCGAGCTTCCTCGAGCCCTTCTGGGTGAACTCGAGGGCGGAAGTGAGCTAGGAGTTGAGGTCTGGACCGATCGGCTGAATTGCTGCTCGGCCTAGGAAGTTCCTCAAATGTGGTTTCCCAGTGGTGCGACGTGGGAGTAGAATTTGATGTCGGGGGTCTGACCGACCGACTGGACCTGGACCGGTTACCCCGGCGGGACTTATGAGTCTCACCATGCCTCTTTCCGACGTTAGCGTCGGTTGTAAGAAGGGGTAGTCGGGCCAAAACCTCTTGAATCTACTGGTTTTCTTTCGCCAGCTAACTCCTCAACTGTGCATTTTCCATTTCTACCGCCGTGTAGAAATCCGGGTTCGGATTGGGCGGCCGGGGAGCCGAACTTCCAGTGTCTTCTTGGCCCATTGACTGCTTGCCCGGCCGCTACTGAACCTCAGGGTTCTGATCATCGGATATGGCGGCATGGTGGGCCTCCTGCCCATCACGTTGGTCCGCCTCGTTACCATGTCTTGAGCGAGTGACTACCATGGTTAGGTATTTGCGATAGCACCAATCTAAAAGCTCTCAATGAAAGCACCAAACTATTGACGCGGTTCTTCGGCAACAGATAATTATATGAATAAGGAGAGGGATTAGTGCTAAGTGATGAACTGTAATAGATGAATGATCTCAAAGGAAAATTATAACTCGAATACTTTTTTAGGTGGTTCAAAGGTTAAAATCCTTCTAGTCCACCAACCAATATTATTGATATATCTCTGATATTCCTTACAGGGTATTCCTTTATGTTGACTGCGTTTTTAGCCAACGACGTGAGAACGTCAATAACGACAAGCCTTCAAGAGAAATAAAAACGACACAGACAGTACAATAAAGAAAATAAAGAACACACGAGATTTTTATAGTGGTTCAGCCCCGATTGTGGGTAATAGCCTAATCCACTTAGAGTTGTGATTTATATATCTGTACTCAAGATCAGATGGACTGAGCCAACTGAGTTTCTTCAGTACAGATTATGAAAATACAAGAATTCTCTCTAATTTCAGCACTTTCTCTCTCTAGAATAGACAGACCCAATTTTATCTCTCTAGAAAGAAGAAGCAGAAGAAGCCCCCTCTCTCATCTCATAAGCTCTCTATTTATAGAGATGGGATTCTCAACTGATATCCCCTTATAATAGGGATATTTTATTATATTACAAATAAACATTCAAAATTCAAAATGTAACAAACTCCCCATTTGTGGGAAGAATGAGAGATTCCCGCGCATGTTGTTGAAGTTGTGTCTGACTTAGTCTCCTCTAGCTAGTTGGTCCACCTCCTTCTCACTACCCACGCAAGTGCTGGTTGAACATGCATGGTGGTAGGACATGCTTTTGGTGGGTTGAACGTGCATGGTTCTCCTCGGACATGTAGTCTCCTCTAGCATGCCATGTTCCTCCTTGAACCAATCTCCTTGGCTTCTCCTCGGACCAAGGTGGTCTGAGGCAACCTCCTTGGCACCTCACCTTGGACGACATTGAGGGAACCTCACCTTGGACAACATTGAGGGAACCTCACCTTGGACAACATTGAAGGAACCTCACCTTGGACAACATTGAGGCAACCTCACCTTGGACAACATTGAGGCAACCTCCTTTAGCATCTCCCAAACATGTCCGATCGAACATTGTATAGACTTTCCTTATGAAAGTCTAAGTCTACATTCTCTTGCATGAGACTCCTCCTCCTTAGCTATTTACCTTGGACACGTTCGAGCCAACACTTAGAAAACCTTGGGAGGCTTACCTCCTACACACCCTTGGGGTCTCCTAGGACCACATCCTCCTTGGGGTCTCCTAGGACCACATCCTCCTTAGAGTCTCCTAGGACCACTCCCCTTAGCTCTCCTAGGAGACACTCTCCTAGATGCATTCTCCTTAGCCTCCTAGGATGCATTCTCCAATTTTTGGGTAAAACATTTGCCCCCCAAGTTTATTATACGATTCTCCTCGTATGATAAACTTTTCTTCTAGAAAAATGCTCTCGAGGTCATCCAAAAGCTCCTATCCGGATGATAACTTTCACGTAAATTCCCATGACAGAACCTGTCTTGTGATTTCTTCAAACTCTATTTCTTGATGTAATGAAAACATAAGCTCCCTTTGTATATGTTGCAAAAACATCATAGTATAGAGACAGGTTGTTGAATATCCTCCCTTTTTTTTTTTAGCATTGTGATCCGATCGGATGCTAGGACTAGGGCCCTTGAACAAGATTATCCGATCGGACACATGTATTAGGCTCCTTGGACATGCTTGGCTTGCACCATGCAAAACATGGTCTCCTTAGATGTGATCCGATCGGACCTGAACACTCTTCTTGGCATCTTTAACCATGCACGATCGGACAATGCACTCTTGGCTCAAAACTAACTCCATCTTTTGGCTTGTATGGGACTTCTCCTCTGACTTGCTCCGAGCCAACCATTTTGGAACACATGCATGGTCTCCTCGGACATGGTCCGATCGGAGCTTTCATGACATGGTTCGATCGGACAAAGTTTGACCAAGGAAACGTCCAGCCTTCCTTCACGCGAGCCCAGCGTGAATTCCCCCAGGATGTCCGATCGGGCATGGGAGTTTAAGGGGGTTCAAAGTCTGCTGCCAAGTCGGGCATTTCAATGCAAAGATAGGTAAGTGTGGTCCGATTGGACTACACAATTGCCTAAAGTTTTCAATGCCTGATCGGAAGTGATCACTCGCCTCGTTCAAAGAAATGCATGCCTCAAGCTTTAACAACAGCCCACCATCTCCGATCGGATGCAGCCTAGTTGTTCGGACACCAACACTTAGACGCACACGGGCCTACCTGAACACTTATGGCATCCGCTTTGGCTCTCCTCGGTCATGTCCCAGCTACAAATTTTTGGAAGCCCAAACTAAGGTCCGATCGGACACTTCTTGGCTTCTCCAATCATGTCCGATCGGATGCATATATTCTTAGACACAAGGCAGGCATGCACTCTTGAGTTTATCTTTTGGGCATGCATGGGACCTCTCCTTGGACTTGGTCCGAGCCAATCTTTTTGGAAGCTCACCAAGCTAAGGTCCGATCGGACCCTTGGCACACATGCACGGCCTTCTCCTCGAACATAATCCGATCGAAGCTTTCATGACCTTTCCTTGAACCAAGGTCCAAGCCAATGACTTGGCTTCTCCTCCAACATGGCCCGAGCCAAGCATTTGGCACACATGCATGGTCTCCTCGGACATAGTCCGATCGGAGGTATTCAACATGGCTTTCATGACCTTTCCTTGAACCAAGGTCCAAGCCAATGTCTTGGCTTCTCCTCGGACATGGCCCGAGCCAAGCATTTGGCTCCTCCATCAAGGTCCAATCGGGTACTTTGTCTCCTCTTGGTCGGATGTAGCACCTTAGGCACAAAATTTCTGGGCCTAGATCTTTGGACATAGGCGAGATGCTCCTTGGATCAACATGTATCCGATCGGCCATCTCAAGGTATGCTTGGAAACTACATTTTTGAAACACTTTAAGCACCTGTATTGATCGTGAGCATGGACAAACAGGCATAAGCCATGTTGACATGAATGCAAGGCAATGCATGGAACAGTAGCCAGCCTTCCAAGCATTCCTTCTCCGATCGGACATAGGCAGCATCACCATTTGGACGCTTCTCCTTGGAACTAAACACATCTCCTCAGACGAATGCCCCCCCACTCCGATCGGATATAATGTAGCTTCCAACCACTCAAGCGTGTTTCTCCTCCTCAGATGCAGTACCTTAGGCACCAATATTTCTGGGCCTAGATCCTTGGACGTAGGCGAGATGCTCCTTGGATCAACATGCATCCGATCGGCCACCTCAAGGTATGCTTGGACACCACATTTTTATGCATTTGCTTGGGCACTCCAGGGAATATTGATCGATGATACATGCTTAGCCGACCAGGGAAGTTGTATCTGCTCTCCTGAGCAAGAAAACTTTGCACCTGGTGAGCTAAACTTGTAGCTGTTGGCACTTATACTTTACTTCTCTCTATTAACTTAAAACATTCTAAGTCTCCTCTAGACTTAAAAAGTTATAAGTTTCTTGTGAAGAGTAAAGTCACTCTGGTGTATGCCTTACATTTTCGCATGAGTACCTAGTTTTCTAACTTAGAAATTTTAGACATTTCATAAGTCCATGCTAAGTATACTTTCTCACACTCTTGTTGCTCTAACATTTTATGAGCATGATGTTTATGGTCACACGAATATCTGCTCCTAACTTGAAATTTTAAAAATTCCAAGTTACTTAAGCTTTGCCAAGCAAGTTAGCTTAATGGCCATTTTGGACTTCGAAAATTTACAAGTCAGCCTAAAAACAGATATATTACCTCGTACTCTTATTGCCTGTGTTAAGTTATATACCAGCATACCCCATGTGCCCCCCAGGTGGTTGGAGGTTGAAAGACCCTTAGTCACTTGCTACATGACTGAATCTGTTCGAGCAGTTAACTACTCGTGAAACACATAGAATATATGGAAAATACTCAAGCAGTTGAACACTGCTTGAACACATCGACCAGTTGAACACTGCTCAGATAACTAACACACATGCATATTTGTAGCAAGAATCGACCACGCTGTGCGTAGTCTCTTTTATTACTCGTAAATTAAAAATGACAAAACATGTCTAACAACGAGTCTTAAACAACGAAAATTGTTCAAAATAAAATGACTGGTTAGCAAATAACCAGTTCATACACCAAACTTAAATAACAAGTCTAAAAAACTCGAAACCAAGCTACCACTCTGAAAGCGGTATTAAAAAATAATATCTCCTTCGATGCTCTATGTGCACGCCACTCCAGTGATTCCTGCTCCTAGCACTCCTCCTTAGCATACTCCTCCTCTTGCTTCGTTGCTCTCCTCAGCTAAGGGTGGACCTCCACATATAATGTCCACGGTGAAGTCCACAGGTCCAGGCTGCAAGGGTGGAGATCTTTGTCGCTTGAATCCGGAGTTGCTTCTACCTCCTTCTCCTTGGGGTGTCTCTGCTCGGTACTTCTTCAACTTGCCCGACCGGAGAAGAAATTCTATCTCGTCCTTGAGGTGGTTGCATTCATTTGTGTCGTGACCATAATCTTCATGGAAGCGACAATACTTGTTCATGTCTCTCTTCCTCATCTCTCTCCTGATGGGTGGAGGCTTCTTGTAAGGAACCTCCTCTTGACTAGCAAGATATATCTCTACTCGGCTGGTTGAGAGAGTAGTGTAGTTGGTGAATTAAGGCTCATACTTGGTTGGCTTCTCACTTGAACCCAACTTTGCTTTCTTTTCCTCATGGTGGTCAGACCCATTATTTCCACGCTTCTTTCCACCATCACTAGGAGAGTCAGTTGGTTTGCCTGGGTTGTTTATGCCATTCTCCCCTTTCTCTATTGCATCATCCAAATTCATATATTTTTCCGCCCGGTCAAGAAATTGTTGAAGTGTTGAAATTGGATGGCGATGGATGCTGTCCCATAGAGGACTCCGATAAATTATCCCAGCAGATATAGCAACCATCTTCCCTTCGTCTCCTACAGCAGTTGCTCTATTGGCTTCTCTCATGAACCTCTGTATATAGCTCTTTAGAGACTCATCTTTTCCTTGTTTAATATCTGCCAAATCATTGGCGTAAACTGGTGGAGTCCGGGCAGTGCTAAATTGTCTACAAAACTCCTTCCTGAATGACTCCCAAGAGGTAATGGAGTTTGGTTTAAACCTCCAATACCACTCTTGGGCAGTGTCCGTCAAGGTGGTGGGGAAGACTCTACACCGATAGTCATCACTCACCCCGAGTAGTTCCATCTGGTCCTCAAACTTCCCAACATGTCTTATTGGGTCCGCCTTTTCGGTATAAATTGGCAGTATCGGTGCTTTGTACTTTGCTGGTGGTTGGGCTGCTCTTATTCGAGCAGAGAACGGGCTGCCACTCCGGTAGTCTATCGGATCTATCTCGGAAGGTCGCTTCGACAAACCTTGCACTGCAGCTGCTAGCATGTCAAGCTGGGCTTGGATAGCTGGTGCAACTGATGAGGTTCCAAGGTTTTGACCGCCTGGTCGGGCATTACCATCTGGCACGCCACCGTCAAGTATTTCTAATTGACTGGTAGGACGGTCCAGATTTTGCCCTTCGACCGGGACGGTCCTCCTCTTGTTGGTGATAACGTCCTTCAGATCCTTCTGAGAAGCATGCTCTCCTACCCGATCAAACACCGTACTCTTCGATTTCCCAGCGGGCTTACTACGTGGGACTTCATCTCTCCTGCTACGCCGCTGGTCGAGGTGCAATGGAGGCTTCTTGGCACGCTCTGGGCAGTGTTCTCCTCCTTGTGGGTTGTGGCCCTCCTTTTCCTTGGATTGGCTGGTTGGATGACTATCAGCCTCATCCCCACCATGCCCATCTTTGAACTGAGAGGCCCTCTTCTCTCTAGGAGCCTTATTTTGCTCCTGCCCAGGTGGAGTCTTTTTACTGCCCGATCGGTGACTTCTGGAGGGGGTTCTAGAGTTCTCCCCTTGGGTTGAGGTAGTGTGCGATCGGACTCCATCTCCCTCACTAGGTGGGTTATTACCACCCCTCCTTGGTCTATCATTACTCCTCCCACCAGCTTCTGTGGTCCTTGCTCCTGGAAGGGGTCCTCCTCGAACTGCAGCTTAGGCATTGGCTTGGGCCAACTGGGTAGCTGCCTCCAAAGCAAGCGTTGCTTCACGATGTTTCCGATTGACCTCCTCCTGTTGTTGTTTGAGCTCCTCACTCCTGGCCTCCATATCACGCCTTTGCTGCTCTAACGCAGCTCTTTTCCTGGCCATCTCTTTAGCAAACTCCTCCTGCCTGGCGTGGGGTTGTGCCATCTCCTCTTGGAAGGCCCCCATGGTCTCCTGGAGCTCTTCAACTTCTGGAGTCACTTCTTCGAGCACGACTCTAGGCTCATTCTCAGGGTCTTGTGGGCAAGGACCTTCTGATCTAGCAGGTTCTTTAGAGGAGTTTGTCCTCTTGGAAGCAGCAGTGGTGTTCTTAGGCGCCATCTTGCTTTAGGGACCGTCTGTTCTTCTCTTCAGGCTCTCAACGAGAGCACCAAAATGTTGACTGCGTTTTTAGCCAACGACGTGAGAACGTCAATAACGACAAGCCTTCAAGAGAAATAAAAACGACACAGACAGTACAATAAAGAAAATAAAGAACACACGAGATTTTTATAGTGGTTCAGCCCCGATTGTCGGTAATAGCCTAATCCACTTAGAGTTGTGATTTATATATCTGTACTCAAGATCAGATGGACTGAGCCAATTGAGTTTCTTCAGTACAGATTATGAAAATACAAGAATTCTCTATAATTTCAGCACTTTCTCTCTCTAGAATAGACAGACCCAATTTTATCTCTCTAGAAAGAAGAAGCAGAAGAAGCCCCCTCTCTCATCTCATAAGCTCTCTATTTATAGAGATGGGATTCTCAACTGATATCCCCTTATAATAGGGATATTTTATTATATTTATTACATTTATATTACAAATAAACATTCAAAATTCAAAATGTAACAAACTCCCCATTTGTGGGAAGAATGAGAGATTCTCGCGCATGTTGTTGAAGTTGTGTCTGACTTAGTCTCCTCTAGCTAGTTGGTCCACCTCCTTCTCACTACCCACGCAAGTGCTGGTTGAACATGCATGGTGGTAGGACATGCTTTTGGTGGGTTGAACGTGCATGGTTCTCCTCGGACATGTACTCTCCTCTAGCATGCCATGTTCCTCCTTGAACCAATCTCCTTGGCTTCTCCTCGGACCAAGGTGGTCCGAGGCAACCTCCTTGGCACCTCACCTTGGACGACATTGAGGGAACCTCACCTTGGACAACATTGAGGGAACCTCACCTTGGACAACATTGAAGGAACCTCACCTTGGACAACATTGAGGCAACCTCACCTTGGACAACATTGAGGCAACCTCCTTTAGCATCTCCCAAACATGTCCGATCGAACATTGTATAGACTTTCCTTATGAAAGTCTAAGTCTACATTCTCTTGCATGAGACTCCTCCTCCTTAGCTATTTACCTTGGACACGTTCGAGCCAACACTTAGAAAACCTTGGGAGGCTTACCTCCTACACACCCTTGGGGTCTCCTAGGACCACATCCTCCTTGGGGTCTCCTAGGACCACATCCTCCTTGGAGTCTCTTAGGACCACTCCCCTTAGCTCTCCTAGGAGACACTCTCCTAGATGCATTCTCCTTAGCCTCCTAGGATGCATTCTCCAATTTTTGGGTATAACACTTTACAAATTCGAAGCCAACCCTTTGCAACTCCCAGGGGTCTCCATATTTATAGGGAGAGGACACCTGGGTGTTGGCAAAGGAGGTCATCTCGTGACCTTCTTACCCATCATGTCATCTCTGCGACATTCATGATTAATTCCTAAAACCTGACAATGAAGTGTGGTCTAATCAATAGGTAAGGGGGATAATGGGCTGTATGGCCCAAACTAGTCGTGGGGTGTCTGAACATGCACGTTTATGCTGCGTGTCCGAGAATTCAGGAATGGAGTAGACACATGATGTCTGATATATGCACGTTTACATTGCGTGGTTGACTTTATAAAGAGTCGGAGGTGTCAGCTCAAGCTCATTCCCCGAGCTTGATGTAGTCTCAGCTCGTGGTGTCCACACTGCTGACCCGATGCCTTAGTACTCACTAAACCTTTGGCTATCTCGAGCTAGAGAGGTAGAGACCCGTAACAACAGCTCTGGGTAGGTGGCTTCCACGTGGCTGATAGAATTAAGCCATTTTCCAACTCGCTAATAACCCGTAGATATTTAGGGCGTACAGTTTAATTTTTTAGTCTTGATTTACTATATTCAAGTATTATTTAAACATTAAGATTTTTTATTTTTTAACCCCTAACAAACAGGGTATTAATTAAAAAAATGAAACATATTAAACTAATTATAATTTTATTACCCATCATAAAAGTAAATAGTTTAACTTAAAAAATTAAATTAATAAATAATATAATTTTTTTAAATTGCTTAAAATTTTATTTTGAATTCTTATATTCATTAATTAATAATATATTTGCTTTGGAAAAATATATTATAATAAAGTTTCATTTAATTTTATTATTAAAAAAACACAAAACCATATAAATTTGGAAATTGTTTGAGTTTTTTCTGAATCACCATTTTCATATTTTGTTTTTTTAACTTACTGTTAACAAATACAACAATAAAGAATTTATCTTTATTCATTTTTTTCTAACCATTTAATTAATTGTATAATCCATCAAAAAAATTATATAATCAACCTTTATAAATTATTAATAAGAAATAAATAAAAAAATTGATTTAATTTATGGAACAGTTGAAATAAAATAAAATCAATGGTATGGTAAAATTTACAATAAAAATAAATTAAGGATAAAATTAAAATAATTTTATCATGTATGTGATATTTAATGATACACAAAAAGTTTATGAGTCAATTCATATTATAAGAAATAGTTTGGAGATAAAAGAATACTAGTTTTGCCATTACGAGGGTATTTGAAGACAATGTCAAAAATAAGAAACAAATTCATACTACTAGAAAAAATGATGAGGTAAAATGACTAATTAATCAAATTGAAATGATCCCCACAGTGAGTCATTTCTTGGATACCACACAACAAAATTTCCTAAAATTATATGTTAACTGACTATATTCAAAAGAAAAAAAAAAAAAAAATACCTCAATCAAATAGCCCACAAAATCCTAAATCAATTACTACACTTAGCAAAAGGCTTAAATTCAACAATTTTATTAAAACATTAATATAATTTTAAATATTTTACACTTTCTTTTCCATTAAACATACTCAAATCTCATCTTTAGTATAATTCTCTTTAAAAAAAAGTTTTCCCCAAAATTATTCAACTTTGATTACTAATTTAACTTTATATTTGCTAGTGTGGGATGTTATATGCTAAACGAAATCGGAGTTTCTTTGGGAAAAAAAATTGCACTACACGCCTGGACTAATAAAAAGATAAACTGTATGCACGCACTAATAAATGATTAAATTAAAGGCAACTAAATGATTTGCGTAGTCTACAAGCTACCTACACACCTTATTAAGTTGTGTTATTTTTTCGAAAAAAAATGACAAATACCCTTTTAACGACTATATATAAATATATAATTCACTTTTCAGGTAGGAGTAATTTTTGTTTTAATTATGTAAAAAAATTATAACTTAATTTTTTTATATAATGATATTCATTATAGTTATAGCAGACATTCTGCTGAGTTTTAATAAATTCTAAATAATTTATGATATTAAAAATAAGATTTAAATAGTCAATTACGCTTGTGTCTTTTTTTTCATACGTGTGTAAGATAAATTATTTGAATCATCGATACCATAAATTATTCAAAATTTCTCGACAGCTGGTAGAATATCCAATATAATTACAATGTACAACATTATATAAAAATAAAATTATAATTTATATACATGCCCAAAAAAAAGGACTACATGTAAGAACATCCCTTACTTTAGAAACTCCCTAAATATTTATACCTTATGAGTAATTTTTTTCGAAAAAAATAATACACAATAAAACCTTTTGTATAGCGATAGTGTAAAGATCATACTAATTTTATTATTATCAAGAGATTATTTTATAGGCTAAAAATATTTTAACAAAAAAGTGTCTGTGTTGGCGAGTTATTACTTATTACATATGTTTATAAATTCAAAGATTTAATAATGACTCTATACATTAAATTAGTCTAGAAGATAGATTTTTTATTTCACATTAAACTTTAAGGTAAGATATCATTTTCTTTTAACATTAAGATAATTATTATTATGTAGAAGCAAATTTCCTGGGACTACAAAAAAAATTATGACTTATTACAAAATAAAGTTTATTCCAATATAAAATAACACTTTATAAGAGATTCAAACTAACATTAAAAAAAATTATTACTAGTAACTACATAAAAATTATTCAAAAATAAAATAACACTTTATAAAATTTTTAGTGTATATTAAAATTATGAACATAACAAATAAATTGAAATACCATTGAAGGAGATACTTTTTAGATTTTTTTCCTCTCCTAAATGATAAATTAATGTAAATATATATTTATATACTAAAAAAGGCGAAATGATATACTTCATGTCATTTAACCATTGGTTAACTTGTTAAGTTATTATATATACATAGTATATATATATATATATATATATATATATTTAAATATATAGAACGCCCGCACCATGTGGCTCTTTTTTCTTAATTATGATTGGTTTAGAGTAAGAAGTGGGTTATGCTTAGAGTGGGGATACATGTGCAATATGTTTCTTGTAGCAATTATTTTTCAAGTTATAACACCTTTTATTTCATCTTTTTGATCGAGGGGAACCCATTTTCTTGAAATCTGCCATTTCTTCACTTAATTAACAAATAAGTCTAGATGAAATCCTTTGCTTGTATCCAGCAATATATATATATATATATATATATCCGTCGCTTGTGTCTATGAAATCTGCCCCATTTTCTTCTCTTGCCATTATATGAAATCTGCCATTTTCTTCTCTTGCCATTCGATGAACTCAGCCATTTTCTTGTCCTTGAAATCCCCTATATTATGGTGTTCATTTTATGTATGAATCATAGCATTATTCCAGAAGTAGGAGTCCTTAATTAATATATTCTCTGATTGCAGCAGCATATATTTGGTCCGCATGGTAGTAGTATATATTCTGGGATTCAATGAAGAGAATACCCATTACATTACAATCCAATACAAAAACCTGGCTTATAGCGCAATGGACAATACAACGAGGCCTCTTCGTTATGGAGTCGAACAATGTACAAAAACACTCCATCTCCATACCAGTTCTTTATCAAGTTAAATGCCCACCACGCTAATCTCGAAAATTAAAATAAATAAAAATAAAAACGGACCATGCATTAATCAGTTAACAAAAGCCACACAGTAGCAAGTTTATACCCATTAGATTTAAGTCATCAATTTTCAAATCAACAGTTCATAAAACGACAGCACCGGTGCGGCACCCGCACAGGAGAAATATCTTAGATTAATATATAAATATCGGATTTTTCTTTGTTTTTCTCTTGTGATTGGTGGAGAGTAAATGTGGGCCCATGTTTGTAATTGTTATTATGGGTATGAATGTATGGTAAGATTTTATTTTTTATTTTTTAATGTTACCACCTACTTTTTCATTTGAGGTGCGTTTTTTTTTTGTCCCTAACAAGTGATTTGGGAATACTTTTAGTTTTTTTTTTTTAAAAAACACAGTTATCTATCCTCAAAAACCCAATTCTCTTTCGAAAATTCTCAAACCCATAACAATTTTTTTTTCTTTTAGAAAAAAGGAGCTTCATATAAACATGAACCAAGCATATTCTCTAATCAGGAGATAAGTGGTATCGTCATTTACAAGCAAAATTCATCCTACATGAATCTGGTAAGAGACTCGTTCCGAAGCCGATAGAAATTTGATCCAAAAAAAAATAGAACTTTGTTTTTCCCATGCTTAGCTTCAAGCTAATTCTGCTTGATTTTCTGCTTTTTCTAAAAAAAATTCTTTTTGATTTAATTTATTACTAACACTATGGGAGAAAAAAAAAACATTCGAATAGCAACCGGTAATCTTCAAACGAGAGGATGTTTACAGTTCTGATACAAGTAAACAATAAGGGCTCTTTTCCCAATTGAACATATTACAAGCAAGCAAAATATTGAACCATTACCATGAATTTGATTAACATTATAAATATGAATGTCTGAAACTAATCAATGAAGAGAAAACATTTATATTTAAGGTTGTGGGCTGTGGAAATGTATAAGAAGATGCATTTATCTGTATTGAATGAGAGGGATGATGAAAGAGAAGACAAATAAAAGAAAGGAAGATAAAAGCCTCAAATAGAGAGATAAAATTATCATACACTCATTTCTAATTGTTAAAATGTGCAAGTTACATTGTCAACCAATAGAAGTTGCTAAAAGACGGCCGCACTAGTACAGGCTTTTCGTACACCTGCACCAAAGAATCACCCTATATGTAGTCCATGAAAGAGAAAGTGTACGCCCTAAATATCTGCGCACTATTGGCGAGCTAGAAAAGGGCCTAGGTCGATCTGCCATGTGTAAATCGTCCACCCGGAGCTGTTTGTTACGGGCCTCCATCTATCTAGCCCGAGCTAATTAGAGAGTTAACTGCTACTTGGAGACATCGTGTCAGCAGTATGAGTGTCACGAGTTGGTGCCACATTAAGCTCGGAATGCGACAGAGATCTGACAACCGAATCATTGTAAAGTCAACCACGCAATATAAACGTGCATATATCAGACATCACGTGTCTATTCCATTCCTGAATTCTCGGACACGCAGTATAAACGTGCATGTTCAAACATCTCATGCCTGATTTGGGCCATGCAGCCCATTATCCCTCCTTACCTATTGATTAGACCCCACTTCACTGCAAAGTTTAGGAATTAATCATCAGTGTTACAGAGATGACGTGAAGGGTAAAGAGATCACGGGATGACCCCATTGCCAACCCAAATATATTCTTCCTATAAATACCAAGACCCTAGGTAGTGCAGGGGGTTGAGATATTTTTTGTAAAGAAACACTCTGTAAGAAATAGTCAAGAGATATCAATAATATCGACTGGTGGACTAGAGGGATTTTAACCTTCGAACCACCTAAAAAGAAATGAGTGACCATCTTCCCATGCTATTAGTTTCTCAAGTCTAGAATATAATTATTCTCATATTACGGTTCACCAATTTGCACTAATTCATCTTACTTATTCGTATAATTAACTGTTGGCGAAGAACCGCGTCAACAGTTTGGTGCTTTCATCGAGAGGATTTAGATTGGTGCTATCACAAAAACCTGATCATGGTGGTTACTCGTTCGAGGCATGGTAACGAGGCGGATCAACATGATGGGCATGAGGCCCACCATACCGTCATATCCGACGAACCAAACCTCGAGGTCTGGCAGCGATCAGGAAAGCAGCCGATGGGCTAGGAAGACACCGAGAGTTCGGCGCCCCGACCACCAAATCCGACCCGGGTTTCCTGACGGCGATAGAGATGGAGAACATACAGTTGAGGGGTCATCTATCCAGAGCAAGTAAGCAAATCGAAGAAGTCTTGGCCCGGCTACCCCCTCTTGTAACCGACGTTAATGTCGGAAAGAGGCTAAGTGGGACTCACAAGTCTCGCAGGGATAATCGGCCCAGACCTAGTCGATCGGTCAGAACCTCAACCCCGAGTTATGCACCCATGTGACACCATAACTAGGAAGCTATGTTTGAGGAGTTTCCCAAGACCAATCAGCAATTCAACTTATCAGTCAGAACCTCGACTCCTAGCTCGATTCCATCGTCGAACATGCCCAGAAGGGCTCGTGGCAGCTCGCGAAGGAGATCCGGGGAAGGCTCGCGCAGACAATCTGCTCCGGCCAGCCATCCCGTGCTACAGTCAGACCGCCGGGCGCAGGATGCTGGAGATGGTAGAGTAGAACGGCCGCGAGCTAATTTGATCCGCTCGGATGGGAGTAGGATCGCGTCACCAGTTAGGCATCCCCCGTCGCCAATAAGATACCCATCTCCTCCATGTCCAGTTCGAGACATTCCGACACACGGGAGCAGCAGAAGAAATCCTCCTCCCGCCAATCCTTCCCATCGTAATCGAGCACGCGAGGAGGTCCCGAATCCTCACCCCCAGCAGCGGGCTCCAAGCTTTTCCAACGGGAGCTACTGGACCGAGAGCCTTCAAAGTGTAAGATCCGGTGGAGGCTTGCGTAATCGCTTAAGTTCGGCGCAAAGCCCTCGGGCCACTCGAGGGCCGACCTTCGAGATCGCCTCAACTTACAGAGAGGGAATCCGGCCAGAAATGGAAGTCATGCTCGCCATGAGGGTGGTCATTCCGAAGTACGTGACAGTGGGAATGTCCCACCTAACCAAGCTCAAGATTGGAGGGACAATAACCTGCCTAACGCATACAATGGAACTGGAGTTGTAGAACATCCCCAAAACAACCAAGGGATTAAGGACCAAACCCTAGAACATTTAGCTCAGATGGAGGAGCTAATGAAAAAGCTCTTGTCAGAAAAGGAGAAGGACGAGTATGACTCGGGGGACGAACTCGAGCTTTTTGCCTCCAACATAGCAGCCACAACATACCCGCCGGGTTTCTGGATGCCCCACCTGTCTAAATTCGATGGAGACGAAGACCCGTCAGATCATTTGGGTATGTTCAATACCTTGGTGATTGCCCATAATATCGGGCCCGAGTTTAGGTGTTTGATATTCCCTTCCACCTTGATCGGACCAGCTAGGCAGTGGTTCAAGCAGTGTAAAAAGCATTCCATCAGCTCGTGAAAGAATTTTTCTGCCAACTTCAAGAGGGCATTCCGAGCTTCTCAAGCTGCCCGCGTCAAAGCTGACACCCTGGCGAACGTGAAGCAATAGCCCGAAGAACCTTTGAAAGCTTACCTGAGCAAGTTCACAAACGTCGCGGCTCGAGCCAAGGACGCGGACGATAGGTCCAAGCTTATGGCCTTGAGGAGGAGAATCCTCGTTGGAGGCGGGCTATGGAAAGAGATACAGAGGAGAGGTGTCAGCACCGTGGATGAATTCCTGAATAAGGCCCAGGAATGGATAAACCTGGAAGAGGCACGAGCATCGGTCGCAGGAACCAGCCAAACCCTTGATCAGCCCGTTGGAGTGGAAACGGATGTCATAAAAATGACTCAAACTGTTACCCAGAATAACCAAGGGGGTGGAGGCAAGAGAAAATGGAGTAACGAGGGCGGCCAACAAGGTCCGAAGAAGAACAAGCCCATGGAAAAGTTTAAGCTAGTCTACGCGGCTTATACCGAGCTCACAAACACTAGGGAGCACATTTTCCTAGCAAATTCTGCTCGCCTCCCCTGGAAAAAGCCGATGCCTTGGAAACACCAGAAGGCTAAGAGGGACCCTTCCAAGTTCTGTCGATTCCACAACGACATCGGCCACACTACTGACGATTGTAGGCATCTGAATGATGAGATCGAGACACTCATCAGAGTCGGACCTTTGGCTCAGTATGCGCAGAACCGGGTTCCTACTAGTCAGCCAGCCCCGGAAGCTCCGGTAAATCAGCCCGGGCCCCAGATAAGTCAGGATACCCCTCCTCCTGTAATAGGAGGAGAGATATTCACAATCTCCGGAGGCCCCTATTTGGCCGGCACGAGCAGAGGGACCCAAAAGAGATATGTCAATGAGTTGAAGGCTCATAACGGAGTAGAATTCATCCCGGAGCAGCATCTACCCAAACAACAACGATTGGAGAGGCAACCAATCATTTTTACCGAGGAGGACGCTGGTCACGTCCAGTTCCCCCATAAAGATCCTCTAGCCATAACCGCCCAGCTCGCCAACCGGAGAGTTAGGAGGATACTAGTCAATAATGGGAGTTCGGTGAACCTGCTGTTTCGGTCTACGCTGGAGAAAATGGGATTGTCTGTCACCGAGCTGAAGGGCACCTCCATGATGCTGTATGGATTTTCTGGGGAAGGGTCAGCAGCGATAAGAACAATAGAGCTAGTAATAACCTTGGGAGAGGGGCCCCGACGGTCTCTAAGCTCCTCGAGTTCGTGGTTATCGATTGTCCCACCGCATACAACGCTATTCTGGGTCGACCTACATTGATGGCATTTGAGGCCATAACTTCTATCTGCCATCTCGTAGTCAAATTCCCCTCCTCTACAGGGATATGTACGGTCCGAGGTGATCAGCTCGCTGCCAGGGAATGCTGTAGCATTTCCATGAAGGGAAAATCACCACCTGGGCGGCGGACGATGACCATTCAAAGCGGACATGAGGAATCTCAGGAAGTAGGACCTATTCCTGAGATAGAAAAACCTTAGGAAGCCAATGGGGAAGGCATCACCTTGAATGATGATATCGACCCCAGGATAGATGAAGATAGATCCGAGCTCCTGGCCATCGAAGAACTCGTAGAGGTGAACATTGATCTGAAAGACCCCTCGAAGGTGGTGAAGCTCGGGAAAAACCTATGTAATGGGAGAAAGGCGGAGCTGCTGAGATTTCTACAAGAGAATCTAGATGTGTTTGCCTGGTCTCATGAAGACATGATAGGGATCAGCCCAAGCGTCATCATGCACACCCTCAACTTGGAAAAAACCGTGCCTGCGAAGTCCCAAAAACAAAGGCACCTGGGCACGACCCGAGCTGAGGCCTTAGAAGAGGAGGTAGCTCGACTCTTAAGGTGCGGATTTATTCACGAGGCAAAATACTCGGTCTGGGTCGCCAATCCTGTTTTGGTCCCGAAGCCCAACGGGAAGTGGCGGACTTGCATCGACTTTTCTGATTTGAATAAAGCCTGCCCCAAAGATTGCTTCCCCTTGCCGAGAATTGACCAACTTGTAGATGCCACTGCGGGGCACGAGCTTATGTCCTTCATGGATGCAGGCTATAACCAGATCGCAATGAATCCTGCGGACCAGGAATACACTAGCTTCATGACCCTAACTAACGTTTATTGTTACAAGGTCATGCCCTTCGGGCTGAAGAATGCAGGAGCTACATATCAGAGATTGGTCAACAGGATGTTTGCTAATCAGATCAGGAAAAACATGGAAGTGTATGTTGACGACATGTTGGTCAAGTCAAAAACTGCTGATAACCATGTCCCCGATTTGAAGGAATGTTTTACGGTATGAGGCTAAATCCCCAAAAGTGTACCTTCGAGGTTGCATTAGGAAAATTTCTGGGTTTCATAGTCAACACCAGAGGTATAGAGGCAAACCCTGATAAAATCAGGTTGCTACTCGAGATGCCATCACCCCGGTCGCGAAAAGATGTCCAAAGTCTAACAGGAAGGGTGGCAGCACTTAATCGGTTCATTTCCAAATCAATCGACAAGTGTTTGCCATTCTATAACCTACTTTGGGGAAATAAAAAATTTGAGTGGACCGATGAGTGTGAGCATGCTTTCCTCAACCTAAAGGCACATTTAGATAAGCCGCCCATGTTATCTAAGCCAACAGCAGGAGAGCCTCTTTTTCTTTACCTAGCTGTAACGGTAGATGCAGCCAACACCGTGCTGGTTCGTGAGGAGGACCAGTCTTAGAAGCCGATCTACTACATTAGCAAGAGGCTTCTCGGAGCCGAGTCTAGATATCCGATGATGGACAAGATGGCGTTCTACCTTATCACGGCCTCCAGAAAGCTCAGGCCATACTTCCAGTCCCATTCAATCCACGTCATAATCGATCAACCTTTAAGGCAGGTTTTGCAGAAACCTGAGGCATCGGGGCGTCTTTTGACGTGGGCTAGCGAGCTCAGGCAATTCAAGATACTATACATGCCGCGAACTGGGATCAAAATCCAAGCTCTGGCTGATTTTGTAGCAGAGTGCACATGATTCCAAGAGGAACCAGTGGAAGAACCGGTATGAGCCTCGTGGAAAGTCTTTGTGGATGGTTCGTCTAACGAGAATGGATCCAGAGCTGGAGTCATTTTGATATCCCCGGAGGGACATCATTTCCACTCCGCGTTGCGGTTCGGATTCAAAGCATCCAACAATGAGGCCGAATACGAAGCTTTATTGGCTGGGCTAAGGGTGGCCCAGGAGCTGAAGGCCAGCTCCATCCAGTGCTATATCGATTCCCAACTCGTGGTAAATCAGGTATCAAGAAAATACCAAGCACGGGGAACAAAGATGGCGGCCTATCTGGCCAAGGTAAAAAAGGAGTTGTCCGCATTTGAGCACAACCTAGTTGAACAGATACCTCGGGAGCAGAATGCCAATTCTAACGCCTTAGCAAAGCTTGCCATGTTCGAGGAGGCCGAAACCTTGGGCTTGGTACTGGTGGAATTCTTGGAAAGGCCAAGCATAGAGGAAATCGGGAGGGAGGTCGAGATGATCGACGCCAGGCTGACCTGGATGACTCTCATAGTCGAGTACCTCACAACAGGAAAGTTACCTGAAGAGCGAAACGACGCGAGGAGGATACTTTACCAAGCTCCAAGGTATGCAATGGTAGACGGGACATTGTACCAGCGTGGTATTTCTTTACCTCTTCTGCGGTGTGCTCTTCTAAGCGAAGCAAAAACTATTCTGCAGGAGATGCATGAGGGATTTTGTGGAGATCACGCTGGGGGGCAAAACCTAGCCTTGAAGATATTAAGGCAAGGATATTATTGGCCCACTCTATCGAAGGACTCGATTTCTTATGTCCAAAAGTGAGACAAGTGCTAGCGGTTTGCCATGGTCGCCCGAGCCCCTCCAGTCGAGTTGAAGATGATCTCGTCCCCATGGCCATTCACGATCTGGGGAATTGATTTAGTTGGTGCCCTGCCCACGGGAAAAGGAGGAGTTCGCTATGCGGTGGTGGCTATTGACTACTTCACGAAATGGACAAAGCAGAGCCCCTGGTGTATACAAAACATCAAAAGAAATGTTGTAAGGAAAGAAAAAGTTCACATCCGTCTTAAAAAAAAAATTTACACAAACAAGTGACCTAAGACTACACTATTCGATCACTTGGGGGAGGGGGTATGACCATCTATACAAGTAAGTCCAGGAATAAAGAAAAAACAGGATGCAAAGCTCAGAGCTTAGTCTTGATCCAAACTCGTATAGACTAGGGGTGCAAAACCAAACTCCCAACAAAATAGGACGCAAGGCTAAAATTCCAGTCCTAACCCGGACATACATGGCCTGGGGGGTAAAACCCAATATGACGCAAGTCTCAAAGCCCAGTCTTAGGCCGGACTTATATGGTCCAGGGGTTCGAAACCCAACACCTAAAAATTGGGCTAGACCTAACGTGGTCCTGGATAACCAAATCCCTATTCATGTTTTCATTCGAATGGCCTAGAACCACTGAAATGTGAATCTTAGGTTCAAGTTATTTAAAGTTAGTCTTATAAACGACATAGGACTTTTGAACCTGAACCTCTGGATTGAAATAAGCTAATCAACTAATCTCTGATGGTCCAGACCATTGGAACCTAAACAACAGAGTCAGGACAAATAAATTAGACGACAGTTATTAACTCCTTAACAGTCCAGGCCGTTGGAATCTTAACATCACATTTAGAACGAGTTCTCTAACTAAGTCACATCTAAAGAAAATTTCTAACGGTCCAGGCCGTTGGAGCCTAAACTATAAAGTTAGGGTAAACCGGTTAAATTATATTGACAAGTCCAAAACAGTCTAGGTCGTCAAGACCCGAACGTGGGTCTCAGGACAGGCTAAACACCTTCTACAACATCTCCCTAGTGGTCTCGGCCGTTGGTACCAAGACCCAACATTCAACTCAGATTCATGAAAAGTGATAAAACACTTAGTGTTATCCAGATTTTCGGATAGCGTTTAGATGGGTAGCCTTCGGGAAGCAGAATTATCAAAGTCTTCCCCGGAGGGTGACCAGGGCTCGCGGATGGACAGAAAGGCTTCACTTCTCCCGTTTAGTGTCAAGCACACTCCTTCAAACAACCGCGACCCGGAAGCTCGTCAGTTCTCCCGGACTCCCGAAGGGATATCCCTCGGGGAAGGTCCTTCCAGGAGAAGCTCTACAGGTTACCTTCGCGGATACGATTCCGTGCTTCGCAGGGAATAAGACCAAGTGGTCGAGTCACGGAGGAGGCATAGTTGGAATGATACTCACCTGACACAGGATCCCGCCTGACACGCCTGACAGGTCAAGGCCGCACACATCCCAGCACGTCTAAAGGTGCCTTTTCGCCTACTGTTCCGCTGACCGCCTGGAAAAGACGGCTGCCTTTTGGTAACTCCCATACTTTCATGTAATTATACCCACATAGAGCCTTGTAGCCATGCGACTAGAGTAATTGTATCCCCTATTTATGGCTGGTGTAATTAAGACTCAGGAGGACAGAGTAAAACCCTAATAAAAAACCCTAGCTATAAAGACCCCCTCATTTTACGATAGAGGGGACGGCCAACAAATTACATAGCAAGAACTCTGCTGAAATCTCTCTAGCTGGATCTTCTCCAAGAGAACCCGAGAGAAACACTGTGAGGTTGTGAGGTTCTTGTACACCAGCTGTTTAACTGTAATTCTCTACAAGTATAATAACATCGACTCGTGGACTAGGGCTCGTTAACGCCTGAACCACGTAAAAACCTGTTTGTTTATTTACGTTTCTGCACTTCTACAGTTCTTATCTTTTTACTATTCTGTTCGTATTCGTTTCCGAAAAACTCGGTAAACATTTTGGTACTTTCGTTGAGAGCTGTAGGGAGTTGTTAGTTAGCTCTTTTTCTGTGTACGTTTTTTGTATTCGCTCCGTACTGAAAAGATGGTGACTACGAGAAAATCTGCGGTTGACAAAAATGCTAGGGTCAACCCCGATACTATGATGGAAGATGCGGTACAAAACGAACCCTCGGACTACCAAGGTGAAGACCCGACATCCCGCCAGGATCGGGTCAGTACTGAAGATACGACATACTTAGAAAGCGAAGAAGAGTATGTCCGAGACGGTTACCACAAAGACGGCTACTACTACGAGAAGGATCCAGAACTGGTCCAAGTAGCCGAAGAACTGGTGGTCGCTAAGGCCAAGCTTGCTGAGCAGGAGCGCGTCTCCGAAAAAATGCAACGCATGATGGAGCGCCTCCAAAGCAAGTTCGGAGATCTAGGCGACTCGGACGAGGACGCCTCTGTTTTAGGTGGTGCTGATGCCACCATGCCGGATCCAGCCGCTGCTGGACCATCCAAAGCCGCCCCTAACAAGGGCAAAGAAAAAGTTGGGGAGCCTGTGCGCACTAACGCCCCTGCACCTCCTAAAGGCGTGAATCACCAGGCCGACTACCCCCCCCCCCCCCCCCCCGCGCGCAGAAGGTCTCTGGCGCTCCTAAGCCCAGACGTCCTTCAGCCCCAAGGGGGCACTCTGTGCCTAAAGGGCCCGGTGCTAAGGCACCCAGGCCTAGGGGAAGGAACAACCGCCCCAGTGATTCCGTCAACCAGGACGGTCGGGCTGCGAACACGCACTCCGAAGATAGCTGGTCCACGGTGGACCTAAGAAGAAGGTTGGAGGCCAAGTATGAAAAGGCCAAAGGAGAAAAGGCCCGGCCTCGCGGAGATGACCTGCGAAATCATCTCAACGACAAGCTCCGGGGATGTGACCTCCCGGAGAGCGATACAAAGAGGCTCGAGGAACAGATCGCTGCCTTGACCAAGCTGGTCCGGAAGCAAAGTGGGGCCCTGTCAGACTCTGAGGAGGCAGTTCATTGCTGCCCGGGACCACGACAAGGAGGTTGGTTCCTTAACCAACATCAAGCAGCTACCCAATGAGAACCTCAAAGCTTTCATTCAAAGAATGATGGAAGCTGCTGCTAAGACCAAGGTCAGCGATGATATGAAGCTGATCGCCCTTCAATCGGGGCTTACCGTCGGCTCCCTGCTGTGGGGGGAAATGTAAAGGAGACGGGCAGAAACTCTGTCCGAATTCATGTCAAAAGCTCAGGGAATCATCAACCTTGAGGATGCCTACCAACAGGCCTTTGGAGTTCCCCCGGCTCCGACGCCCTCCGTGACTGCGCCGAGCTTTGCTTCGCAAGCTCCCGCACCAGCCCTCACGCTTCCAGGAGCCCAGTTCACTCCAAGCGTGTATGGGCCTTCCGCGTCTGCTCAAACGCCAAGTCAAACCCATTTCTCTGGGTACGGAGCTGTACAAACCGGATGTAGTATCGCTCCTGGCCCATCGCAGCCGCAAGCGGAAGGCCCAAAACGAAATCTGAGCCAATCGCGGAATAAACGAGGTGGAAGAAACTCCAACCGGGGAGACCATTCAAAGAAACCCCGGAAGGACTATGAGCCCAAGTTCACGGAGTACACCAGTTTGATAGACTCACGAGAGAATGTCTATCGGGCGACCTGTAATATGGTCAACTACAGGAAGCCCCCGAAAGTGTCTCACGGAGGAAGGCGTCCGCGAGACTCCAATAAGAGGTGTGAGTTCCACGGAGACGTGGGGCACACCACAAACGAATGCCTTCAGCTGAAGGATGAGATCGAGTCCCTGGCAAGAGCGGGACACCTCGGTCAATGGGTGAGGATACCCGTAATCTATCTGTAACGACCCAAATTCAGTGTTAAGGCTTAGGGCCTGGAGTAGTATGCCTGGAGGGCATAATGGGATTTGGTGTGTGTCTTTATTGAGCTTAATGCATGATTACAATTATTGCACGTTATGTGATTATTTGATTATTTGAGATGCATGACTATGTGAATTAGTATGCATGTAGACCTGATTGTCTTAGAATGAGCATGATTGTAATCTGGCCATGTTAGGGCATATCTGTGATAATTGTACTATGTGAATTGTGCCATGTGAGTGTGGTGTTATTATCAGGATGCACGCATCGAGACGGTCCTAGTGAGCCAATTAGCCTAAAAGTCACAACGGGATGTTGTACCCGGCTCGGGAGGAGCCTAGGGGTACTTCGGGAATCTTATAAAGTTGAGTTGAGAATGAGTGGTTAGTTGTTGGTAATTGAGTAACCTGGGTAACTGTTTGTAACTGCTTTGGGTAACAAGTTTTAGATAGAAAATGGTAGAAATGAAATAAAAGTGAAAGGACTTAGGTGCCCTTGAAGGTTTAGTTAGGAAGGGTTATGAAGAAGGGGTAAAATGGTCTTTTGGCTAGGGTAATAGATATTTTGCAGCTGGGATTTAGGGGGTACGGTTTGGGCATTTGGGTTCACTTGTGGTTTTGATAAAATTAGAAGAGAAGGAAAAGAAGAGGAGGGAAAGGCTAGGGCAAGAAGAAGGAAGAAGAAGAGGTGTAGAAGGGGCTGAAGTGGGAAGCTTAGGAGGAGATCAAGGAAACTTTTAGGGTGGATTCTACTCTTGAGGTAAGGATCTTATGCTTATTTAAGTTTGTTTTCTGTGTTGGTTGAGGAATTTAATGCTTGAGTTAAGATTTTCATGGGTTTTGGTTTGGGTTGCTGAATTTGAGGTCAATGGTGTGGATCTTGGGTGTGTTGATGTTTTGACCTTGATCCTAGTGTTTGTAGGGTGTTAGATTGTTCATTTGAGGTTTGGATTTGAGTTTTGAGACTTAGGTACTGGTTTGGGGTGATTTGGTGAGGTTAAAGCTCGAGAAAATTGCAGGAAAAACCCAGAATTCTGGGTCTGCAAAGGTGTGCCGCGGCAGGGTTTTTGTGTGCCGCGGCGGGGGAGCTTCTGTCTGTTGGGTGCTGCGGCACAAGGAAGTTGTGCCGCGGCACAAGGCAATTTTGAGGATAGTTTTTTTGGCAATTTTAGGTCTTAGCTCCGGGGGTTCGGGGGATGCCTCCGGGGTGTTGTTTTAAGGTTTTAGAGGTCCCGGGAGTACGGGATTGGTCCCGGGAAGTGGTTTTGGGCTTGGTTAGTATTAAAAGTGTTTTATGTGTGTTGTGACTAGGATTTCGGAGAGGCTCGTGCTAGTGGACCGTGCTCGTGACCGTGGTGCATCGGAAAGCACGGAATACAGGTAAGAAAACCATAACACCCAAGATTAGGGCATGGCCCCCACTGTGTGATTGTAGGGCATGGCCCGAGATTGTATTATGTGCAAATGTTTAATCTTAAATGAATCATGATGTGTGTGAATGATTATTTCGAATGTGCTATATGTGTGATTACAATGTAATGAACGGCATGGGCCGAGAGCGGCATAGGCCGGGTACGGCTGTGGGGCCGAAAGTAACACTCAGCACATGGGATGCTTATATTCAGGGTGGGACCCAAGGGATACATGAGTTATCCTCGCGGTGAGAACCAAAACCCCAGGCTTTGGTAAGGCCTCTGGGGCGGCATGGCCGTACTTATTTATCATGATGGTTTTTCCTATTTATCAGTGAATTATGTCGGCTATATGATTTGCATATGTTATGTGTTATTTGGGTTTTCTTGCTGGGGTTCGGCTCACGGGTGCTCCGTGTGGCAGGTAAAAGCAAGGAGTCAGTCAACCGGCCATGAGTATGGAGAGCGTGGGGGCGGCGTGTACATGTTTGGCCTGCCCGACTGCTTTGGTTGGGGGCATTTTGTATATGGCTGTATTTAACCATTCTTTTGATAGCTGGTCAAGTGTAAACCTATTTTGAGTTGTAAATATTTTGTAAACCTTAATTTGGGATCCCAGATGTTTTATATTTAACGCTTTCAATGAAGTTAAACATTTTAAAAGAATACAGCCTCAAACTCTGGTTTAATCACACTTTTGGTTTTAGAAACCACTTTGAGTCAATTAAATGCACAATTCCTGTTTTAAACTCACTTAGTAACGGCTCTAAGGTAGTAGGGCGTTACACTATCCCGGACAAGGAGTAGTTCACGGAGCTGTGTACTCTCCAGGACAGAGGGGGACCGCTAGCGCTCCTGGAGCTGGTCACCCCCAAACTCCTGGGTCTCAGTTCCCAGCGCTTCCTGCTCCGACCTCTCCGGCACCCATTGCCTTGTTGGCTCCAGGACCCGGCAACCCATATCCGTCCGGCCTTGCTCCGCCACCCGTTGACGGACACGTAGCCACCATTTCTGGGGGACCGCACCTTGCCGGAAGCACCCGCAACTCCCAGAAAAGGTACTTGAGGGAGTTAGAACACACCGGAGAGATGTGCGCCTTGGTTCAGTCACCTGCTCAGCGTCCCCGAATGATGGATCTTCCCATCACCTTCACGGAAGATGACGCCCGACATGTGCACTTCCCCCACAACGATCCCCTCGTTGTGGAAGCTCAGATCACCAATAAGAAGGTGTCACGGATCCTAGTCGATAATGGAAGCTCCGTAAACATCCTCTTCAAAGCTGCCTTCCACGCGATCGGATTAACCGAGACAGACCTGACCCCATGCCCCATCCAACTTCAGGGGTTCAATGGGGATGCACTCATGCCATTAGGCAAAATTCAACTTCCAGTTACCCTCAGAGGAGAAAGCGATGCTTGGGCCTTCAAGCACTGCACATTCGTGGTGGTCGATTGCCCCACGGTGTATAATGCCATCCTAGGCCGACCGGTCCTAATCGATTGTGGGGCCATAACCTCGATACGCCACTTATGCTTGAAGTTTCCATGCGACGATGGGCGTATTGGCACCCTCCGGGGAGACCAACGAAGTGCACGAAGCTGTTATAATGTCTTCGTCCGATCCGTCTATACGGTCTAGGAGACGGTTGCTGCCGCTCCTTTGGCGGAGGATTCACCAGAAACTGGGGGTGCCCAAGAGTGGGGGTTGAGAGAACGATAGAGCCGATGGAGGAAGTCGAAGAGGTGATCCTCAACTCGGAAGATCCCACCAAAGTCATTCAGGTGGGGAAAAACCTTCCATCGGCCATTCGAGAAAAGATCGTGGCCACTGTGAAGAATAATCAGGATATCCTGGCATGGTGCCACGCTGATATGACGGGGATTAATCCTAATGTTGCATGCCACGCACTCAACATAGACCCATCTGCAACTCCGGTTCGCCAAAAGAGGAGGCCGTTAGACCCAGTGAGGGCCGAAGCAGTCAAAACTGAAGTGGACAAGCTGATGTCCATAGGCTTTCTCCAGGAGTCACACTATCCCGTGTGGTTGGCCAACCCGGTTCTGGTCCCGAAACCCAATGGGTCCTGGAGAATGTGTATTGACTTCACGAACCTAAACAAAGCTTGCCCGAAAGACTGTTTCCCTCTTCCACGAATCGATCAGATGGTAGACGCTACTTCCGGGTATGAACTCTTATCCTTCATGGATGCATACTCTGGATACAACCAGATCAAGATGCATGTCGCGGACCAGGAACACACCTTCCTCACGGACAAGGGTGTTTACTGTTACGTGGTCATGCCTTTCGGTTTGAAGAATGCTGGGGCGACATACCAGCATCTAGTAAACAAGATGTTCAAGGACCAGCTGGGGAGGAACATGGAGGTGTACGTAGATGACATGTTGGTAAAATCCAAGACCTTCGGGGACCACAGTGACGACCTTGAGGAGGCTTTCGCCGTGATCCGAAAGTATGGAATGAAGCTGAATCCGAAGAAATGTACTTTCGGGGTCTCGTCTGGGAAGTTCCTCGGTTTCATTGTCAGCTCCCGCGGAGTGGAGGCCAACCCTGAGAAAATTAAGGCGTTCATAGACATGCCTTCTCCCCGGAAGCATAAGGATGTCCAAAGCGTTACCGGAAGGATAGCGGCTCTCAGCCGCTTCATATCTAAGGCCACTGACAAATGTGTCCTCTTCTTCAATGTATTGCGGGGAAACAAGAGGTTCGAGTGGACCCCCGAATGCGAAGCAGCCTTCCAACACCTCAAGGAACATCTAACTCGAGCTCCCATTCTGTCCAAACCTGTCGAAGGAGAGGCGTTGTTCTTGTACTTAGCTGTGACAAAGCACGCCGTGAGTGCCGCTCTCGTCCGGGAAGACGGCCGTATCCAGCTCCCTGTGTATTACGTGAGCAAGAGGTTACTGGACGCCGAGTCCAGATATTCAATGATCGAGAAACTCTTCCTCTGCTTGCTAATCGCTTCGAGGAGGCTAAGGCCCTATTTCCAGGCGCACACCATCAGAGTACTCACCAACCACCCTCTCCGACAAGTCTTACAGAAGCCCGAGTCTTCTGGCAGATTACTTAAATAGGCCATGGAACTGAGCCAGTTTGACATCCACTACCAGCCACGTATTTCCATAAAAGGACAAGCTCTCGCGGACTTTATTGTGGAATGCTCAGGAATGAATGACCTCCCGGAAGATCCTGTCCCGGAACTTCCCACATGGAAGGTCTATGTAGACGGAGCCTCAAATGAAAAAGGAGCTGGAGCAGGGGTCATCCTAATATCTCCCCAAGGACATCAGCTCCAGAGCGCCATCCATTTCGCGTTCCCAGCATCCAACAACGAGGCAGAACACGAAGCCATGCTAGCTGGATTGCAACTGGCCAGAGAAGTCGGAGCCCAAAAGATCGAGGTATATAGCGACTCCCTACTTGTGGTAAACCAAATATCCGGGGAATACCAGACGAAAGGCGAAAAAATGGCTGCCTACGTGTCTCTCTCCCGCGGCCTCCTGCAGCATTTCAAAGGCTACCAAATCCGCCAGGTCCCCCGGGACCAGAACTCACTCGCGGACACGCTGGCCAAGCTTGCAATAGACCCGGAGATTGAACAATATGGCCTAGTGCCCGTCGGGCACTTAGAAGCACCTAGTACCGAGACACAGAGGGTAAATGCCATCATCGACCATTCCCATTCCTGGATAGGACCCATCCTCAGATTTCTCACCACCGGAGAGCTCCCCACTGACAAAGCTGACACAAGAAAGCTCCAGTATCAAGCTCCCCGATACGTGGTTATGGATGGAAAGCTTTATCGCAGGGGGTTGTCCATACCCTTCCTTAGGTGTGTTGCCGGAACCGAAATCAGCGCCATCATCCATGAGGTTCACGGAGGCTTCTGTGGTGACCATACCTCCGGGCTGAGCCTCTCCAAAAAGATCCTTCGACAAGGATACTTCTGGCCCACCATGAAGAAGGATTGTGTGGATTATGTCAGAAAATGTGAGCAGTGCCAGAGGTACGCCAAGGTTCCGCGAGCGCCGCCTACAGAAATTACCTTAATGACCAGCCCCTGGCCGTTCACCGTTTGGGGCATTGACCTAGTAGGTTCCCTTCCAACTGGAAGGGGTGGAGTGAAGTATGCCATAGTCGCGGTAGACTACTTCACCAAATGGGCTGAAGCTGAACCTATGAACACGGTCACGTCTAAGAAAGCACTGGACTTTGTCATCAGGAATATAGTGTGTCGTTTTGGGCTTCCACGAAAAATTGTGTCCGACAACGGGAAGCAATTTGATAGTGAACATTTCACGGACTTCTGTGCTTCGCATGGAATCATCAAAAGCTTTTCCGTAGTAGCCAGACCTCAAGCTAATGGGCAAGTGGAAGCAGTAAACAAAATCTTAAAGACCACGTTGAAGAAAAAACTCCAAGCATGCAAGGCTCACTGGCCAGAAGAGCTTCCGCGAGTACTTTGGGCCTATCGCACAACAGAGAGGACTTCGACGGGGCACACACCTTATTCCATGACCTTCGGTTGTGAGGCCGTCATCCCAGTAGAAACTATGATCCCCTCTCACAGGCAGGACACCTGCAACCCTACCCGGAACCACACCCTTCTCCAGGAGTCCCTGGACATGATCGAAGAACTCCGGGAGCAGTCACAGGTCCAACTCAAAATGTACCAAGGCAAGATAGCCCGACACTTCAACACAAGAGTCAAGAGCCGTACATTCGAAGTTGGGGACCTTGTCCTATGGAGAGTATTTCCTGCTACGCAGGATCCGGGAGTGGGAGTCCTCGGACCCAACTGGGAAGGCCCCTATGCAATCCAAGAAAAAGTGGGCCATGGGACGTATCACTTGAAGAGACTCGACGGATCTAAAGTCCCGTGCGCCTAGAACGCGGAGCACCTCCGCCGTTACTATCAGTAGGCCCCGGACTATCTAGTCGAAAGTCCTTGGTGGACGTACCAAAAATGTAAAATATGGAGACAATCCTCCCAGCTGTAAAACACATGCCTCACAGGCTAATTTAATGAAACACGGAGAGATTCACTCCGCTTTTATTGCATTTTTTTTTTTTACCCCTTTGTTCCAAGCTGCGTTTTAACAAGTGACCACGCGGTCCGGAGACGTCCGGACCCCACGCTCACTTGGGGGGGGTATACATGGCTAAGGCATAGCCATACGCCCCTTGAACAAAACATACAGAGAACACCACTTATGTGCTAGCATTGTGTTTGAAATTTTTAAATTGTTAAGCTTAGGTTGATTTGTGCCATGAACATATTTGCATTACGTGTCATGTGTGCATTATGTGGTTATGTGAAAATTGCCATGAAAATATCTGCCATTATGCATCATGAAAATGATCTCCTGTGTAGCCTAGCGATGAACAGGACCGAGGGTTGGGGCGCACTCAGAGAGCTACGCCGAAACACCCCCAACTTCCTGACAAGCCCTTCGCAGGATATTCCGCGACCACTGTGAGCTTTGCTTCGCAAGCTCCAGCTCCGGGTCCTGCAAGGCGAAAGGTGGCAAGATCCGCGACCGCTGTAAGCTTTGCTTCGCAAGCTTCAACTCCGGGTCTCATAAAGTAAAGCATGAAAAGATCCGCGACCGCTGTAAGCTTTGCTTCGCAAGCTCCAGCTCCGGGTCCTGCAAGGCGAAAGGTGGCAAGATCCGCAACCGCTGTAAGCTTTGCTTCGCAAGCTTCAGCTCCGGGTCTCATAAAGTAAAGCATGGAAAGATCCGCGACCGCTGTAAGCTTTGCTTCGCAAGCTCCAGCTCCGGGTCCTGCAAGGCGAAAGATGGCAAGATCCGCGACCGCTGTAAGCTTTGCTGCGCAGGCTTCAGCTCCGAATCTCAAAAAATAACACATGGCGAGTCCCTCGACCACTACAAGCTTCGCTTCGCAAGCTTCAACCCTGGAAGCAGATATAATCGATCCCCCAATTACAGCAGGCCTTGCTTCGCAAAGCCCCTGCTCCAGAATCGCACATGGTAGGTGTGACGATTTCCTCGACCGCAACGAACCTTGCCTCGCAAGGCTTCATGCCAAGTCCCTGAAGTCGGCCACCGTGGGTTCCGCGACGACAGTTAGTTTTGCTTCGAAAAGATCTAGCCCTAAGTCTAGTGACGCTCACCAAAAGAACTCCCGTTCCGGCACCATCCCGCGGAAACGTATTAAGTGTTTGCCTCGCAAGCTTTGTAAAGATCGCAATGGAGAGATGGAACAGGTCACCTTAGCAATCCCAGCAAACAGTATAACTACAAGTCCCGGGATTGGCTATTTTCCTTAGGAAAGCTGAAATACGGTGAAAGGAGTCTGGCCGTTGGAACCAAGAAACCTTCGTAACCTAGAAACTACGTGGGAAGAGACATTAGCCGTTGGAACTCCAAGTTGGAAATGCATAGGTTCTGGCCGTTGGAACCAAAACCTCATGCGCCCCTACAACAGTTTCTACCGTATAAAAGTCTACCCTAAACGCAAAGTTAAACAAAGAACTCGGCAGAAAAGGAAAGAAAAATGCTATAAGTATGGCAAATACGTCTGCAATGAGAAAAGAGTACAGGGAGCTTCGCCCCAAAGGAAAAAACAAATGAAAAACAATAATCAGTAAAGAATATTTTTTACAAAAGATAAGACCCCTTCAAGCATTGGGGGTGGTTGCGGCTTCCACGACCGGGGCCTCGGGGACATCGGTTTCAACTGGGGACGGCGGAGTCGGCTCGTTGGAAGGAAGAATGGCATCACTTGCTGGATCAGAGGTCCCCGCCCCTTCGAGGACTTCTGCCTCAGGGGCTCCAGCAGGCTCGTCAATATTGTAAGTTTGGACGTACACCTCTGGGCCTTGATCCCACACCTGTAGCTTCTCCCTCATGGCGTCAGCATCCTCTCCCAGATAGCCTACTACCTCCGGGTTCATTTTCCAGAGTTGATGCATGAGAACCACATGCGATAAATTAATCGTCCTGTTCAGTACCACCTCGGCATCCTCCTTCTCCTTCAAGCGCTCCGCCTCGGAGGTCGCCAGCTTTGCCTCCGTGACAGCTAATTGAGCCCTCAGTTTTTCCACCTCGGCCTTGGATGCATCCCGCTCTTCCTTAAGAGAATCAATCTCCTTGCGCTGCATCTTATTTTGGTTCAGCACGGATTGCTTCTCGATCACATGCCCCCTGGCAGTGAATTGCAAGGCTCCGATCTCTTTATCCTTCTCAGCGAGCCCCAGCTCCAGCATAGACACGAGATCCTTGCTCCTCATGTGATCTTGCTCCGCCTCGTGCAGCCTTGTTTGAAGAGTGGCATATTCCTCGTTCCGCTTAAGGAGAACATCGTTTTTCGATTGCAGGCGGGCATCCAAGGTATCCTTCTCCTTCCTGACCAGGGATAGCTCTTCCTGGAGCTTGGAGTTTCTGGCCCTCAAGTCGTCCGACCGCCGCTTGAACTCATTCTCCGCGCTGGCCCGGTACTCTTGATATTTGGCAAGATATTTCTTATCCACCTCTTCCTCGGCCGTGCGCCGGGCTTGGCTAATCTTCTCCATAGCCTCCCCCTTCATGCCTTCGACCTGTTGGGTCAGTTTCTGCTTCTCCGCCTCCAAGGCCTGGCGACTCGCCTGGCTCTCCTCCAGCTGAACCAGAACTGCACCCACCTCCCGGAACGAGCGTTCCGCGATAAGAGAGGTCTGCAAGGAAAAATAGCATAATGAGTTAAGCAGAACCAAATGTACTAAGACCAATGACCCCAGAACACAGCAACTGATAGCTCACCCCAGTAAGTTGCTGCTTTACAGCGTGTGTCAGCAACAGCGGGTCCTTACTGCTACTGATGGCCCATTTCTCAGAATTGAGCTCGCACAAGCTCAAGGCCATGTCTTCCATCATCTCCGCCCCGAACGGCGCCAGAGCACGTCCGAGTCTAGGCACCAGCCTCTTCTCCAAGGCTGGGCCATCCAGGACCGCCCCAGTTGGGTAAAGGGATCTCACCCCTTCTGCCAGCTCAGCTCTTCACGGCAGACAGGTTGTCTGCCCTTCCCTGAGTAATAGCCTTCTCGGCCTCCAACCGCCTCTTCAAAAAATTATCAGCCCGTCTTACACCCTCCAGGAGGGCAGCGGGGAAACGTGTTGGTTTCTGAGGGAATTGAAACTTCACGCCAGGCTGAGGAAGGCTTGTTTGTTGAGAAAGTGGAAGAGAAGGAGAAGAAGGAGACCCCGGAAGGGTGGACTCCCTTTGGACTGGAGGAGGAGGTAAACGGGGTATTAGGGACGGTAGGGAAGATACTACCACCCCGGTTTGTTGTTGCTGCTGGTGTTGCTGTTGTTTTTGCTGCTGCGGTGGCGGAGGTGATTGCCTTTGTTGCTGCTGCTGGTGTTGCCGTTGTTTTTGCTGCTGCGGTGGCGGAGGTGATTGCCTTTGTTGTTGCTGCTGATTTTGCTGTTGTTTTTGCTGCTGCTGTGGCGGTGGTGGTTGTCTTTGCTGTTGCTGTTGTTGTTGTTGTTGTGGTTGCTGCTGGGTGACAGTAGTCTGGCGAGGACTGCGCGCGGCCCGGAGGTCTCCATCACCTCCGGGAGAAGAATGTCTGAGGCGTTTCTTCTTGTCGCCCTCAGCCTCTCCTCCGGGGCTCTTGCTCGTCCCGGTCGTCTTCGCGGGGAACACAAGCCCTTCCCCGTCGCTGCTACTACTCGAGGCCGCCATGGTCTCGGAAGGCCCCTTGGCAGGAGACACTTGCGCCTCGCCACCTGTCTTCTTGGATGTGGCAGCTTTACCTCCCCTACCAGCTCTGGCTTTTCGTCCTTTCCCCTTGGACGGATCTTGGCTGGTGGCGGCCTTCTTGATAAGTGAGGTGACTCTCCCCAACATCTTTGCTTCGGGATGTTCTGTAAGCAATGCACGAAGCAAAGTTAACCAACCAGCAAGCAATGTGAAAAAAGATAAGCAGAAAACAAAACAAGCAACAACATAACAGCACAAACAAGTCCCCTAGCAGGGAACAAGAAACGAAAAAAGGGAAAAGTCTGAAAGGGACGACCATGCACGAGAAACGTGGATGGCCTTCCCCGAGCAAATCAAAACACCGCTTCCTGCTCCAGGAAGCTCCCGTACTCCTTGAAGTCCGGGAATGACATGCTGAGGGAAGAAGGGTCAACCATGATGACACCTTCTGGCAGACTACCGTCACTCAAACACCCGAGGAGCTCATCTACCCTATCGCAATATCTGTCAAAGGGTATCCTACACGGATCTAGCCTAAGGAAGCGGGGATCGAACCCCGCCTGAGAAGTCCGGGAAACCTCAGACAGGCTGGGGGTGTGGATCAATCGAAAACTAGTCTTACCTCTCCCGGAGGTACCAGCTCCCGGAGTCCCTTCATTGGGGTAAGCTGCGGCGTGGCGAGCCTCGATCTCTTCTTCCTCCGGCTGGGGGTCGGGGAACCTCTCCGCCCAACTAGGAGATAAATTATTCTCGTCCCGGGCCGCTTGGCAGATCACCTTGGACAGCTCCAGGGCAATCTGCTCCCGGATGTCAGCTGACACCTGACTTTGCCCCCTGCCCTTCACTGGCTCAATATTTTGGAAAGAGGCGAGTAGCCCATACTCCCTCAAAGATTCGGTGGTCACAAGTCCTTCCACCTTCAGCTCTTCCTCCGAGAGCCCCTCGTAGAATTTTGACCTCCTTATCATCTCCGCACAGCGAGGTGTCCGCGGGACGACTTCTGCAAAATCCAAATACAAGTATTAGAGATCCTCCCGAAAGGCAAACCAAACGTAAAGAAACAAAGTTAAAAAGGAGAGGAAGGAGCACTTACCAGGGACTTTGAAGTCCAAAGATAAGGCTGGCACCCTCTTCAATGGGAAGCCAGTCGTCAGGAACCAGTACTCCCGGAGATCTGGAACCCTCGCGGTATGACAGGTGGGACACATCACGTCCGGGTACCTCTCCAGCCTGTAAAACCCCACCTTGTCTGGATGACCTCTCATGGGTTGAGACTTCAGCCCATAGAAGTATAGCACCTCCTCCGGGGTAGTGACCTCCAGGTCCTGGGACTTGCAAAAGATGTACCACCCCGCTAGGAGCTTGTAGCTGGGGGGAATCAACTGGAAGGGGGCACTCCCCGCCTTCACACAGAAATTGGCAAAATAACTTCTTAGGGGCAAATGCGCCCCACACACTATGTGTGCCCAGCTCCAGGCACCAAAACCCTCGTGACTCTGACTAGCAGACTCACCCAGCACCGACAGACGGTGCCACATCAGGCCTGGGATGTTCTTCAGGCCTACCTCTGAGGAGTACAGCTCCAGCATGCCGTAGTTCCTAAACAGGTTCGGCTTCTGGTCCATCTCCCAGATTGAACTGTTGATGGTCGGTGGGCTAGCCGCGACCACTTTAGTTTTTCCTTTCCCCTTTGGGCCAGCGACAGGGGAACCTTGCTCCTGGGCAGATTCAGCCTCTACCGCAGCGATGATTTTTTCCTTTGAGGTGTTCGTCACTGAACAAAAGAAACAAAGAAGAAAACACTCTAAGCAGTCAGCACCCTTGTCATACCCTAACGGTATCAAAGGCGTCGGGGAGACCCTCCCCGAAAACTGCTTGGAGAGGCTCCCACCGAGCTTGCCGAGGGGTTGGCACCATGCCACCCGAAGGACAGCAAGGAACCAAACTCAAACTCCGAGCCTAAGCCCGCCAAGAGAAGTGTGTTTCCAGAGGAAGACACCCTAAAGGCGCTCACGCTTATGCCCTAAAACAGCAAACCAGAACAGCACAAGCAAGACGAGGAACGACTTTCCAAACGCAAATCGTCAAAGCATGCAAAGAGATTACTTATTGACTCACATCAGTCACAGGCCTATCAAAGCCCTATTCACGCATGCATAAAGATGACACCGGCAGAAAACTCAACCCTAACAACTACCAACAATCTGAGGTTTAGAAGGAAAAAGCAAAGTAAAAATACTTACTGGTATTCAGGTATTTCAAGATTGAGGGAGTAACCAGGTCACTGCACCGCGCGAACACGAGAAGTAAAGGCTGCAAAGACAAAGCAACGATTCAGACTTAGAACTTCGGCGAACAGACCTACGGTCAAGTCGAAAGAAAAGTTTCAGGATTCCTTACCAAAAGAAGTGGCGAATTCGCAGGAAAGGAAACTTGAAAGCTTGAGAGTTCGAAGATTTGGGAATCTGAAAATCTGAAAGCTTGAGAATTTGAAAGCGTAAAGAGGAAGAAGGGTTCGTTCCCTCGTTTTTATAGCAGGAGCGAAGTCGTTTCGAGTTCCACAAATGGACGGTCCCGATCTTCCCATACCGCATGCATCAGATCCGACGACTGGGGGTAAAGGGCCGGTCCTATTTATGACTCCTCGGATGGGAATAAAGTATTTATTTCCCATCATTGCACCATCTCGGGCCCAGCGTACCATTAAATACCGTCAAATCGCTACTCAGACGGCTGACGCACGCGAACTCAGCCAATCGCCTCACGCACACGTCTTGGTCGCAGAACCATTCCCTGCATGACGCGTAGCCCTCGCCATATTTGAGCACTTGAGTTCAAACAGAAGAAATTTCCTTCTTTTTTCGTACTAACACTCAGACGGGAAAAAAGGAATCCTTCCAGGAACACAGGAGGTGACCCCTCGTCTAATCTAGGGATCAGAATACCCGGAGGACTGTACAAGCTCCCGGACCTCTCAAGTTCCGTGACCTTGGGGGGTAAATGTTATCCAGATTTCCGTATAGCGTTTAGATGGGTAGCCTTCGGGAAGCAGAATTATCAAAGTCTTCCCCGGAGGGTGACCAGGGCTCGCGGATGGACAGAAAGGCTTCGCTTCTCCTGTTTAGTGTCAAGCACACTCCTTCAAACAACCGCGACCCGGAAGCTCGTCAGTTCTCCCGGACTCCCGAAGGGATATCCCTCGGGGAAGGTCCTTCCAGGAGAAGCTCTACAGGTTACCTTCGCGGATACGATTCCGTGCTTCGCAGGGAATAAGACCAAGTGGTCGAGTCACGGAGGAGGCATAGTTGGAATGATACTCACCTAACACAGGATCCCGCCTGACACGCCTGACAGGTCAAGGCCGCACACATCCCAGCACGCCTAAAGGTGCCTTTTCGCCTACTGTTCCGCTGACCGCCTGGAAAAGACGGCTGCCTTTTGGCAACTCCCATACTTTCATGTAATTATACCCACATAGAGCCTTGTAGCCATGCGACTAGAGTAATTGTATCCCCTATTTATGGCTGGTGTAATTAAGACTCAAGAGGACAGAGTAAAACCCTAATAAAAAAACCCTAGCTATAAAGACCCCCTCATTTTACGATAGAGGGGACGGCCAACAAATTACATAGCAAGAACTCTGCTGAAATCTCTCTAGCTGGATCTTCTCCAAGAGAACCCGAGAGAAACACTGTGAGGTTGTGAGGTTCTTGTACACCAGCTGCTTAACTGTAATTCTCTACAAGTATAATAACATCGACTCGTGGACTAGGGCTCGTTAACGCCTGAACCACGTAAAAACCTGTTTGTTTATTTACGTTTCTGCACTTCTACAGTTCTTATCTTTTTACTATTCTGTTCGTATTCGTTTCCGAAAAACTCGGTAAACACTTAGTGAATTTCGAGGAAAAACAGACGAATGTAAAATGGAAATCATAGCACAGAAAGTAAAAAAATATATAAATACGAATGATAAAAATTGTCTTGGACGCATCCGCATCCATAAAATAATACAATTAAAAAAAAAGGAAGGAAGCCCTAACTAAAATACAAAAGCCCAGGCCTAGGCTTCGTCCTGAACTGGGACATCCGGAGTATTCTCGCCTTCTTCATCCCCAACTGAGAGTGCCGCATCAGCTTTCTTCTTGGCCTCAAATTTAGCCCTTTTTGCAGCCAGATCTAGATAGACGAGGAGAATCATGTTCTTGTCCTGAAGCCAGGCCATGTAAATGGCCTCGTCAAAAGTGGCCTCCAGCAATGCATCAGCCTGCTCCTTCACTTGGCAAGTCCCCTTGCTTCGCTTCATCTCCAGCTGAACCATGCCATCCAAGGCTTGGTTTCGGGACTCAAGGTTTGCCACCTTCTCCTACTCCTGGCAAAGTTGGGCCTCAGCTGCCTCCAGAAGGGCCTTGATTGAAGCCTCTGATCCACGAACATGATGCAGCTCTGCCTCCAGGTTGTCCACCAACTACTTATGGTCGGCGTCCTTCCTGGACAAAGCCTCCTCATGTTGGGCTTGAACTCAAGTAGCGTCCTTGTAACGACCCAAATTCAGTGTTTAGGCTTAAGGGCCTGGGGAAGTGTGCCTGGAGGGCATAATGGGATTTTGTGTGTGACTTTAATGAGCTTAATGCATGATTACGATTTATTGCACGCTATGTGTTTAGTTGATTAATTAAGATGCATGACTATGTGAATTAGTATGCATGTAGACCTGATTGTCTTAGAATGAGCATGATTGTAATCTGGCCATGTTTGGGCATATCTGTGATAATTGTACTATGTGAATTGTGCCATGTGAGTGTGATGTTTTATCAGGATGCACGCATCGAGACGGTCCTAGTGAGCCAGTTAGTCTAAAAGTCACAACGGGATGTTGTACCTGGCTCGGGAGGAGCCTAGGGGTACTTCGGGAATCTTATAAGTTGAGTTGAGAACGAGTGATTAGTTATTGGGTAACTTGGGTAACCATTTGTAACTGTGATGGGTAACAAGTTTTAAGATAGAAAGTGATAGAATTGAAATAGAAGTGTAAAAACTTAAGTGCCCTTGAAGGTTTAGTTAGGAAGGATTATTAAGAAGGGGTAAAATGGTCTTTTGGCAAGGGTAATAGACAAAAGGCAGCTAGGATATAGGGGGGCACGGTTTGGGGCATTGGGCATTTGGGTGTTTTGATAAAATTGGAAGAAAGGAAATAGAAGAAGAAAGAAAGGTTAGGGCAAGAAGAAGAAGAGAAGGAGAAGTGGGAGTCTAGGAGGAGATCAAGGAAGATTTGTGTGGATTCTCCATTTGAGGTAAGGGTTTTATACACATTTAAGTTTGGGTTCTGTTTTGATTTGAGGAATTTAATGCCTAAGCTAAGCATTTTTAAGTTTTGGGTTAGTTGCTGAAATTTAAGATCAAAGGTTTGGATCTTGGGTGTGTTGATGTTTAGATCTTGATTCTAGTGTCTATAGGTTGTTAGATTGTTCATATAAAGTTTGGAATTGAGTTTTGTGGTTGAGATATGTGTTTGGGGTGGTTTAAGGTGAGGATTAGAGAGTAAAATGGTGGGTTTTTCTGGGTTCGAAGGGTCGAGCCGCGGCATGGTTCTTGGTGAGTCGCGGCCCTTACCTGTTTTTGGGCCTTTGAGGGTTCTGTTTGGGGGCCATGCCGCGGCATGGGTGGCCTATGCCACGGCGCTTAAGGGATTTTGGGATTTTAGGATTTTAGGCTTGGGAATTTAACCTAGGGTGCTCGGGGTTGAGTCTTTTACCATGTTTGGTGAATTTCAACGTTCCGAGTACTAGAACTTGGCCTGGAAGCTTATTTAAGGTTGTTAAAAGTGTCTTTTGTGTGTTGTGACTAGGATTTTGGGAGAGGCTCGTGCTAGTGGACCGTGCTCGTGACCGTGGTACTTTGGAAAGCTCGGGATACAGGTAAGAAAACCGTAACACCCGAGAATAGGGCATGGCCCCACTGAGTGATTGTAGGGCATGGCCCCAGATTGTAATATGTGCAAATGTTTAACCTTAAATGAATCATGATGTGTGTGAATGATTATTTCGAATGTACTATATGTGTGATTATAATGAAATGAACGACAAGGGCCGAGTGCGGCGTAGGCCGGGGCGGCCGTGGGGCCGAAAGTAACACACAGCACATGGGATGCTTATATTCAGGGTGGGACCCAAGGGATACATGAGTTATCCTCACAGTGAGAACCGAAACTCCAGGCTTTGGTAAGGCCTTGGGGGCGGCATGGCCGTACTTGTTTATTATGATGGTTTTTCCTATGTGTCAGTGAATTATGCCAGCTATTTGATTTGCATATGTTATGTGCTATTTGGGTTTTCTTGCTGGGCTTTGGCTCACGGGTGCTCCTATGGCAGGTAAAAGCAAGGAGTCAGTCAACTGGCCATGAGTATGGAGAGCGTGGGGGCGGCGCGTACATGTTCGGCCTGCCCGACTTCTTTGGTTGGGGGCATTTTGTATATGGCTGTATTTAACCATTCTTTTGATAGCTGATCAAGTGTAAATCTATTTTTGAGTTGTAAACATTTTGTATACCTTATTTTGGGATCCCAGATGTTTTATATTTAACGTTTTCAATGAAGTTGACCACTTTAAAAGAATACAGCCTTAAACTCTGGTTTAATCACACTTTTGGTTTTAGAAACCACTTTGAGTCAATTAAATGCACAATTTCTATTTTAAACTCACTTAGTAACGGCTCTAAGGTAGTAGGGCGTTACAACTTGGTATCAGAGCGAGCCAAGGTTTATTGGTTCTGGAGATCGACCGAACATGTACGCACGCTGCCATTGAAAAGCTCGACTCAGGGTGGTTTGGTATGGTCGATTGATATATTCATAAATATGTGTTTAATGCTTTATGTGCCTGCCTAAATTATTATGAGCATGATGATTGAAATAATATATGCATGATGCCAGAGCAAGGCCCGTTGTATGCTGCATGATAATTGTATGTCACTTTGGTCGATTGATCTTGGTTGTTGTTGAGATTGAGAGGTGGAAATTGGACCTTGTTATCATGCCTAATGAGCGGTGTCATTGATTGCAGGCATTTAGTTGCAATGCCTCGCTAATCATCGAGACTCCGCGGCATTCAGGCCGAGGATGATAACCAGGGGCAGGACCCTCCACCTGCTCCTCAGAACTGGCAACAGATTTTTGCAGAGATGGAGGCTAGGTTGAAGAAAACAGAGGATGAGCTTAGTCAGTTCAGGCAACCAGCTCCTCCACCGGCCACTGTGATACCGCCACCGCCTAGTGTGGTATCGGCTCCGGTTCAACCTGTGACTGGGAACAGGTTGGAACCTCTATATGAAAGATTCAGAAAACAACAACCTCCTACCTTTGAGGGGGGAGCAGACCCACTGCAGGCTGAGCAGTGGATGAGTACAATGTCAGTAATCCTGGACTTCATGAGGGTTGAAGGAAGGGATAGGGTTGATTGTGCCAGTTATATGCTTAGACATGATGCACGGATATGGTGGGAGGTAGTAGGGCAGCGAAGGTATACTGCTATTATGACCTGGGAGGAATTCAAGAGCATTTTCAATGAGAAATACTACAGCGTAGCCGTTCGAGCGGCGAAGGCGGATGAGTTCAACAGTCTGACTCAGGGCAGGTTATCTGTCACTGAGTACGCCTTGGTATTTGATAGATTGGCGAAGTTTGCGCCAGAGCTTGTGCCGACTGATACGGCCAGAAGGGACAGATTTGTACGGGGATTAGGTGTAATGATTGCCCGTGACGTGAGTATTACAATGGCTCCAGAGACTACCTATGCGCAAGTGGTAGACAAGGCCCTCACTGCTGAGAGGGCTGAGGATCAGATCTGGAAGGATAACGCTGCTAGGCGTGATACCAGGAGGGTAGTGCCTTCTTCTTCTGGGCCTAGTCGGGGCAGCGGCCCCAGTGAGCAGAAGAGGAGAGTACCAGACTCATTTACTCCCTATGGTTCTGACAGGAGGGTTTGCGGTTCTGTGGGTGGCCGCCAGGGCGGTAATGACAACTGGAGGGGTTATCCATGGTGTCCTCGATGCAGGCGACGACATCAGGGCGAGTGCCGGTCCGTCTCTGGGGCGGGTGCCGGCATCAGGGCATGTTTTGTTTGTGGAAGCACCAGTCACTTGAAGAAAGATTGCCCGCAGGCCAGGAAGGAGGAACCAAGGCAGGGTGACAGCCTCGCCCCTGCTAGGGTTTTCACCTTGACACAGACTGAGGCAGAGGCCAGTCCATCAGTGGTCACAGGTCAGATTTTTAGCGCTGGATCCTTGTTTACTGCATTGATTGATTCTGGTGCTACGCACTCATTTGTTTCTGCTAGGGTGATTGATCAGCTGTGTAGACCTAGTATTTTGTATGTTAGGGGTTTTCAGACTATATTGCCTACAGGAGAGCTGGTAGTCTCTAGGAGGTGGGTTAGAGCCTTACCAGTAGTGGTAGACGGTAGAGAATTGTTTGTTGACCTGATTGAACTAGATATGGACGATTTTGACATAATACTATGGATGGATTGGTTGACGCGGTATGGAGCAACAATTGATTGTAGGCGACGAATGGTGACCTTTGAACCGGAGGGCGAGGCACCCTTTGTGTTCGTGGGAACGGTGGATGGACCGCGGGTACCTGTGATCTCGGCACTAAAGGCTAGAGACCTGATGCAAGAGGGTTGCATAGGATTCCTAGCAAGTATAGTGGATTCCTCTAAGGTGGCGGCAGTGGGGCCGAATGAAACCAGAGTCGTCTGCGAGTTTCCAGACTTGTTTCCAGCGGATCTACCGGGGTTGCTGCCACAGCGGGAGATTGAGTTCGTCATAGAGTTGGCTCCGGGAGCAGAGCCAGTTTCCAAGGCACCTTACAGGATGGCTCCAGCAGAATTAAAAGAATTGAAAATTCAGCTGTAGGAACTACTTGATTTGGGGTTCGTCAGACCGAGTTTCTCGCCGCGGGGTGCTCCAGTTTTATTTGTTAAGAAAAAGGATGGATCGCTCAGGATGTGCATCGATTACAGGGAGTTAAATAAGTTGACCATCAAGAACAAGTATCCATTGCCTAGGATCGACGATTTATTTGATCAGCTTCAAGGGAGTACAGTGTTTTCGAAGATTGATCTCCGATCAGGCTACTATCAGTTGAGGATCAAAGAAGAGGACATACCAAAGACTGCATTTCGGACATGGTATGGGCATTATGAATTTCTGGTTATGTCCTTTGGATTAACCAATGCCCCAGCGGCATTTATGGATTTGATGAACATAATTTTTAAGGATTACTTGGATAAGTTCGTGATTGTGTTTATTGATGATATCCTAGTATACTCCCAGTCAGAGTCAAAGCATGAGCATCATCTGCGCCTGGTGTTGCATCAGTTAAGAGAGCATAAGTTATATGCTAAGTTTAGCAAATGCGAGTTCTGGTTATCGCAAGTTTCATTTCTAGGCCATATTATCAGTAAGGATGGGTTACTAGTCGACCCAAGAAAGACGGAAGCAGTAAGAGATTGGCCTAGACCCAGAAATGTTCCTGAAGTTAGAAGTTTCCTTGGATTAGCAGGTTACTACCGGCGGTTTGTAGAGGGGTTCTCCAGAATTTCTACTCCGTTGACAGAATTGACAAGGAAGAAGACCAAGTTTGTGTGGACAGATCGATGCGAGAATAGCTTCAACGAGCTGAAGCGGCGGTTGATTACTGCACCAGTGCTGAGCCTGCCAACAGATAATGAGAAGTTTGTGGTCTACTGTGACGCTTCCAGACAGGGTCTGGGATGCGTGTTGATGCAGGCTGGGAAAGTGATAGCGTACGCATCAAGGCAATTAAAGGAGTACGAGCAGAGGTATCCCACGCATGACCTGGAATTAGCTGCAGTGGTATTCGCACTTAAGGTTTGGAGACACTATCTGTATGGAGAGAGGTGCGAGATATACACTGATCACAAGAGTCTAAAGTATTTCTTTACCCAGAAGGACTTGAATATGCGCCAGAGACGGTGGCTAGAGCTGGTAAAGGATTACGATTGTGATATCCTATACCATCCTGGGAAGGCTAATGTGGTGGCTGATGCATTGAGCCGGAGGGGCCCAGGACAGTTATATAGTTCGAGGCAGATATCTGACAGACTAGCAGGAGAGATGACCAGAGCAGGTATAGAGCTAGTGGTTGGTAGGTTAGCCAACATTACTCTTCAGTCAACGCTCCTCGAGAGGATTAAGGAAGCACAGGGAAAGGACCCCCAGTTAGTTGAACGTAGAGAGAATGTCCTATCGGGAGCAGCTAAGGACTTCTCTATTTCTGAGATGGGTTTGTTGAAGTACAAAGGACGGATTTGTGTTCCGATTGATCCAGACATTCGGCGAGAGATTCTGGACGAGTCTCATACCACTCCCTACTCTTTACACCCAGGTTCTACGAAGATGTACCATGACCTGAAGGTTTTGTATTGGTGGTCAGGCATGAAGAGGGACGTGGTGGATTATGTGGCTAGATGCCTAACCTGTCAGCAGATTAAGGCAGAACACCAGAGGCCAGCAGGATTATTACAGCCTCTTGGGATTCCCGAGTGGAAATGGGAAGATATTGCCATGGACTTTGTGGTAGGATTGCCAAAGACCGTGGGTCAGCATGACTCGGTATGGGTGATTGTGGACAGGTATACGAAGTCCGCCCACTTCTTACCTGTGAAGAAGACTTATACTGTGGATCAGTATGCAGAGCTTTATGTAAAAGAGATTGTTCGACTTCATGGGGCTCCGAGGTCGATAGTATCCGACAGAGACCCCACCTTCACTTCCAAGTTTTGGAAGAGCCTACAGAAGGCATTGGGCACGCAGCTTCGGTTTAGTACCGCTTATCATCCTCAGACGGATGGACAGTCTGAGAGGACAATTCAGATACTGGAGGACATGTTACGAGCTTGTGTGTTGGATTTTGAGGGATCTTGGAGTAGGTATCTCCCTCTGATTGAGTTCTCGTACAACAATAGTTATCAGGCGACTATCGGTGTGGCTCCGTATGAGATGCTGTATGGAAGAAAGTGCAGATCGTCGATTCACTGGGATGAGGCAGGTGAGAGAAGGTATTTAGGTCCTGAGATGGTTCAGAGGACCAATGAGGCACTTGAGAAGATTAGAGCTCGTATGCTCGCCTCCCAGAGTCGCCAGAAGAGTTATTCAGATCAGAAACGCAGAAGCGTGGAATTCCAGGTTGGGGATCATGTATTCCTCAGGGTTTCACCCCTGAGAGGAGTAAAACGATTTGGCGTTCGAGGCAAGCTGAGTCCCAGGTTTGTTGGTCCATTTGAGGTTCTAGAACGAATTGGGGAGGTGGCTTACAGGTTAGCAATGCCTCCAGCTTTATCAAGAGTTCATGACGTGTTTCATGTATCCATGCTCCGGAAGTATGTTTCGGACACTACTCATGTGTTGAGCTATGAGAACTTGGAGTTGGATCGGGACTTATCATATGAAGAAAAGCCTGTTCAGATCCTTGATAGGAAGGACAAGGTCTTGAGGAGCAAGACCATCGCCTTGGTCAAAGTATCGTGGAGGAACAGCAAGGTCGAAGAGGCGACATGGGAACTGGAATCAGATATGCGGGAGCGGTATCCCGAGTTGTTCAGGTAAATTTCGAGGATGAAATTCTCATGAGAAGGTGATAGTTGTAACGACCCAAATTCAGTGTTTAGGCTTAAGGGCCTGGGGAAGTGTGCCTGGAGAGCATAATGGGATTTTGTGTGTGACTTTAATGAGCTTAATGCATGATTACGATTTATTGCACGCTATGTGTTTAGTTGATTAATTGAGATGCATGACTATGTGAATTAGTATGCATGTAGACCTGATTGTCTTAGAATGAGCATGATTGTAATCTGGCCATGTTTGGGCATATCTGTGATAATTGTACTATGTGAATTGTGCCATGTGAGTGTGATGTTTTATCAGGATGCACGCATCGAGACGGTCCTAGTGAGCCAGCTAGTCTAAAAGTCACAACGGGATGTTGTACCCGGCTCGGGAGGAGCCTAGGGGTACTTCGGTAATCTTATAAGTTGAGTTGAGAACGAGTGATTAGTTATTGGGTAACTTGGGTAACCATTTGTAACTGTAGTGGGTAACAAGTTTTAAGATAGAAAGTGATAGAATTGAAATAGAAGTGTAAAAACTTAAGTGCCCTTGAAGGTTTAGTTAGGAAGAATTATTAAGAAGGGGTAAAATGATCTTTTGGCAAGGGTAATAGACAAAAGGCAGCTGGGATATAGGCGGGCACGGTTTGGGGCATTGGGCATTTGGGTGTTTTGATAAAATTGGAAGAAAGGAAATAGAAGAAGAAAGAAAGGTTAGGGCAAGAAGAAGAAGAGAAGGAGAAGTGGGAGTCTAGGAGGAGATCAAGGAAGATTTGTGTGGATTCTCCATTTGAGGTAAGGGTTTTATACACATTTAAGTTTGGGTTCTGTTTTGATTTGAGGAATTTAATACCTAAGCTAAGCATTTTTAAGTTTTGGGTTAGTTGCTGAAATTTAAGATCAAAGGTTTGGATCTTGGGTGTGTTGATGTTTTGATCTTGATTCTAGTGTCTATAGGTTGTTAGATTGTTCATATAAAGTTTGGAATTGAGTTTTGTGGTTGAGAAATGTATTTGGGGTGGTTTAAGGTGAGGATTAGAGAGTAAAATGGTGGGTTTTTCTGGGTTCGAAGGGTCGAGCCGCGGCATGGTTCTTGGTGAGCTGCAACCCTTCGAAGAAGTTGTATGCTGATGGAGAAGGGCGGGCCGCGGCATGGCCCAAGCAATGCCGCGGCCCTTACCTGTTTTTGGGCCTTTGAGGGTTCTGTTTGGGGGCCATGCCGCGGCATGGGTGGCCTATGCCGCGGCGCTTAAGGGATTTTGGGATTCTAGGATTTTAGGCTTGGGAATTTAACCTAGGGTGCTCGGGGTTGAGTCTTTTACCATGTTTGGTGAATTTCAACGTTCCGAGTACTAGAACTTGGCCTGGAAGCTTATTTAAGGTTGTTAAAAGTGTCTTTTGTGTGTTGTGACTAGGATTTTGGGAGAGGCTCGTGCTAGTGGACCGTGCTCGTGACCGTGGTACTTTGGAAAGCTCAGGATACAGGTAAGAAAACCGTAACACCCGAGAATAGGGCATGGCCCCAGATTGTAATATGTGCAAATGTTTAACCTTAAATGAATCATGATGTGTGTGAATGATTATTTCGAATGTACTATATGTGTGATTATAATGAAATGAACGGCAAGGGACGAGTGCGGCGTAGGCCGGGGCGGCCGTGGGGCCGAAAGTAACACACAGCACATGGGATGCTTATATTCAGGGTGGGACCCAAGGGATACATGAGTTATCCTCGCGGTGAGAACCGAAACTCCAGGCTTTGGTAAGGCTTTGGGGGCAGCATGGCCGTACTTGTTTATTATGATGGTTTTTCCTATGTGTCAGTGAATTATGCTAGCTATTTGATTTGCATATGTTATGTGCTATTTGGGTTTTCTTGCTGGGCTTTGGCTCACGGGTGCTCCTGTGGCAGGTAAAAGCAAGGAGTCAGTCAACCGGCCATGAGTATGGAGAGCGTGGGGGCGGCGCGTACATGTTCAGCCTGCCCGACTGCTTTGGTTGGGGGCATTTTGTATATGGCTGTATTTAACCATTCTTTTGATAGCTGATCAAGTGTAAATCTATTTTTGAGTTGTAAACATTTTGTAAACCTTATTTTGGGATCCCAGATGTTTTATATTTAACGTTTTCAATGAAGTTGACCACTTTAAAAGAATACAGCCTTAAACTCTGGTTTAATCACACTTTTGGTTTTAGAAACCACTTTGAGTCAATTAAATGCACAATTTCTGTTTTAAACTCACTTAGTAACGGCTCTAAGGTAGTAGGGCATTACAGTCCTCGCGGTTAGCCTTAATCCAGGCAACTTCCTTAGCCAAAGCCTCCTTAGCAGCTTCCCGCTGGTTATTGGCACCCTCCAGCTCCATCTAATCCGTCTCCAGCTTCATCGCATTTCTGCCACCAGATCCGCATTCCTATGTGCCAACAGGGCATCCTGGAACAAACCAAAGTTAGAAAATATACATGCAATAAGTATGGTAAAATAAAAGATCATACGGGCATGTGATTTATCGTGGTGGCCTGGTGACGAATGGCCTGGGAAACGAATATGGCATCCTGGCTAGCCATGGTAGCATACCGCTTCAGCTGGAGGGTGGACTTGGTATTCCCCACCTGGGCTAGCAAATCAGCAGCCAACGGAGCTGTGTCTTGGCCCAGCGCAGGCCGAAACCTGATCTCGATCACCAATCATTCCACGATGGATTGGGGAGCGTTAAAGGCCTCCGGACGAGTGGAAAACTCCACCTTCCGCTGGACGAGTAAGGCCCATACCACTTCATCCCGTTGGTCTCGACCTTCATCCCAAGACCGGGAAACCACTTTTATCCTCTCTTCCCAGAGGATCAAGTCCTCCTCCTCAGGAATGGCTGAATTGACAGGGAGCCTGGTGCATCCGGAAGCTATGGCGTGATGATCAGGCTCCCACCAGAGGACTGTTCCTCGGCCAAGGAAAGATCCTTGGTCCTGGCCCTCTTGGCCCGCTTCAAGGACTCTTCAGCGACTGAGTCTGTTGCCCTCTTCTCTGCCCTTCCACCTTCAAAGGGCTCTTGTTCCAAGTTAATGACCTGGAGAGGAGCAGGTTGGGGCAGGATCATTTCAGCGCACGCCACCAAGAGGGAACTCGCAGTTGGAGCCTTCTCAGAAGCTTCCTAGACTAGCTTTGAATCCCCAAGGATCAGCTCTATGACCTTTTTCTTGGTCGGGCCCTTGGCGGACCTCTTCGCCAAAGCCTTGGCTGCAACCGCCTTGGCCTCGATCATCTCCTTCATCTTAGCCAGACAAAGAAACTGATCAGCAAACTATACGAATGAGGATCAAAGTAAAAAAAAATAAGGGAGATTTTAGTCTAAAGTCCTCTGGGACAAACCCTTATCTAAAGAACGAGCACAACTCAACTCTTCAATGGAGAAAGAGTGAATTCGGCCCCCCATGTCATCCAGGTCAAAAAAGTTACCGTATTGTAAGAACTAGGACGAGTACATGAGGGTCAGTGTATCTATAACAATGGGGCAAGGAGGCCCCACTTTATTGACGGTCCTGGTCAGATAGACCTTGTACTATTGCATATTCCTAACTAAGTCCTCAAAATGAGGAGCATAAGTTAAAATCAGAGGCGAGTTACCTTGCCTCAAAATACTAGCTCCGGGAGTTCCAATGTTTGGCTACCTCCTCTCCAGTTCTTCGGATGCGACCCTCTCCGCTTGACGGGCCTGCTCCTTCTTCTCTGCGTCCGCTTTTGCTGCGGCCTCCATAGCCTCGATGTGAATGAGGGCCAGCTCCCCCCTCAGGGCAGGATCCCTCTCACATTGCAACCCTTGGAAGCTAGGAGCATCTATCGACTGGTTGGCAGTAAGCATCTTACCAGCTGAAAGTTGTCTGTGGTCACGAAGCCCCCCACGTCCAGTTCCTCAACACTAAGGGTGGCGTAGTACTTCTTGCGGTCTAGAATGGATTTAGTGAGTAGAGTCTGGGTGTACGGACCTGTTTTCCAGGAACGTGACTATGGAGCAGACAAAACTAAGAAACTAAGCGAACAAGGAAAAAAGCGACTTACCCACACGCTGGAAGTGTTAGGAGTGTGTCCTAAACGCATGTAAAAGAAATTTTTTATTATGTGAATAAATAAATACAATGGTTTATTATTATTGTTATATTTAGATTATTAAATATTGTTTGAATAATTTTGTAAATATCAGAAAAATTCCATATTTATTATTGAAGATGTGATCTTGTATTAGTACGAGAGAATTAAGATCACATGAATGAATAAAAATAGTCAACAACAACAAATTAAAGTTATGGAATTCTTTAATTGGGGTTGTAAGTACGGTTTGCTGAGTATCATGTTGATACAAATAATCTAGATTCGGATTATTGATGTGGTAAGACATCTCGGTAAATGTGTTTTATATAATATGATTATATATGACATGGACCGATATGAATAAAAGTCTTTATTCAAAAACCATTTAACAATAAAGACTTATAATTCATATCATAACTAATGATCATTTATAGATCAACCTAAATCCTGAGTGTTCAGGAACTCTTATTCATGTTTATTACATCTTTTGATTCATTCGTTAAGGTCTCTTCATAGAATGAGGCTAATGACTTTTGTTTTGGAGATTTAATATCATGGATGGCTGGGAACATGTATCAACAACACGGAATCTAATCTTTCCTAGCGGATCATATATTAGTTCCCTTAAGGGTTAATTCTGGAACTTAATGATTTGGAGCTCAAATCTATAATTAGATTATAGATTAATTATTCACTAGTGAATTAATGGTACTTAAGGAATAAGAAGTAAAATAGAAAGGTAAAATGGTAATTCTTCCATTCTAATTTATAAACTAATTAATTAGAGGGTTAAACTATTGTAAGATTGTTATATCAATGGATGACTTAAGATAAGATTTTTGTAAAAGTACATATATAACATAAAGAGTGCAATTCTGAATTTACAGTGAAGAAATATCAGAATTAATAAATTAACTATTATAATTAAAGATTTTAATTATTTAGTTTCAATTTATTGGAGCTTAATATTATAGGTCCATGGTCCCCGAAATGACTCAAACAAACACTAACAAAGGTAAATACAAAAATGGGCAAAATGACTTATTTGATAAGTAAAATATTTTTCTATGCATCAAACATAATTATTGTATAATTATGTGTAATTAATTAATTATTTGATTTAACAAAAATATAATTAATTTTGAATTAATTTATTTTTTGGATTTTTGGTATTTAAATAATAATACAAATTGGGAAAAATACATGCCATCCCTGGCATGTGGTACACGTGTAGCACAGTGCACAATCACTGTGCTACACGCATAAGAGACTCTGAGTAGTTTCTTGGTTCCACAATTTTAGTTATTTAAATATTAAATAAATAATGAGATATTGTAATATGATTAAAATATTATTATTTAAACATAATCTGATAACTGATTAGTTATTTTCAAATTGTTTAAAATAACTAATATTTTATTTTTAATATTTTGGATATATTAAATATAGGAACCAATAAATAAATATTAAATATATTGGATATATTAACTAATATCAGTTTTTCAGAACGTAACTTTTCAGGGATAGAAAAATATCGTGAAATCTCTCTGAGAGAAAAAGAACAGTGATACAAGTATAGGTCACTGTTCTTCACAAACTTAGGTCCAAATTTTATCAGATCTCATGTGTTGAGAACATCTGATAAATAGATTTTGTCTATTATTCTGTATAGCAAGTCCACACTCGTTCTTTGTGTGTTGAGAACATTTTGGAAGATCTTGGTGTGAGATCTCAAGGACTTTTGTCACACAAAAAGATAGCAGCAAGGAAGGACCTGAGGTAATTTTCTATCCATGTCTTTGATTCAATATATATATATATATGCATGTGAAGAAGTAGATCTAGAAATCTTGGGGGATTAAATTAACAATTTTGATTGTTGTTCCGCTGCGTATAATCTCTGATTTGATCTATAAAAACCAAGAAATGCTACCAGAGCCATCTTCACATATATATATTGAATCTGTGTGGGTTTAATTTTATGCATTTATTTATTTTTGATGAATGAATGGATGGCTTATTATGATTGAATGCATAGGAATGTTGAATCATTAATTGTATGGTGTTTTGGGTTAGGATTTATTTATGATTAGATCATTGTGTAAGCCATTAAAGGGCATAGGATTAATGTAATTTTATTTGGTTTTTGACACCATAAAATTGTAATTTCGATCACACAAAAGTCAGAACGGAGCCCGGGATTCAAAATTCAGCTACCGTTCCTCCGAGGCCGCCCTCCGAGCCGCTGCCGGGGACGTCGTATGGACCGTACGGACAGGTCCGTACAAAATGGCCCCAACAGCCCCATTTGACACCATGTGTCCCCGTCCTGCTGGCCCATAATTTTTTTTTATTTTTTCTGAAATTATTCTGCTATTTTAAAAAAAAAATTAAATGTTAAATATCCTATTTATTATAAATTTTATATTTAAATAATGTGATAATTTTGTTATCCTAACAAACTTTTTTTTGAAAATCTTATTTCAAAATTTAATTTTAAAAATAACAAATTTTAATTAAATATTTCAGTTTCTTGTTTTAATTAAAAGTTTTTTTAATTAAAAATAAAAATAAAAATAATGATTATTTAAAAGTGTATTTTAATTAATCAAAATAATTAGAAAATTGTTTTCTTATTATCAGTCTAGACCAACAACGACACATATCCTACTAACAGTAAAGTAAAGAAGCCTGATGGAGATCAAGACGGTTTTTTTTTTTTTTTTAATTTTATAAAGTGGTTGTAAAATTATAAATACCCAAAAGCACCCGGTTCAACATTTATTTTTTATTTATTTAAATAATTATTTTCATGTGATTGATAACATGTTTATGCATTTTGTGCCATACATAAAAACCCACACAGTCATAATCATGCATCTCATTAGTAGAAACATGATTATTAGGATTGTCCTATATGTTTATATGAATTGTTTTGCGAAACCAATTGCATATAAATTACTTAGTTTTATTTTTGAAAACTTGGTAAAAATATCACACCAAATTTTAAGTCTTTATGACTTATCTTCTTTAAACCAACTTTATTTTAAAATTGTTCTTTTTTTTTAGTAAAGTTTAGATGAACATAAATGGTAATTTAAAATTGGATATGGACCTAGAAACTCGTTTTCTTTCCAATTTTAATTATGTTCATAAAGTTTAAAGAATCTATAATTAATTTGGAATTAATTAGGTTAAAAACACTTATTTCAAAATAGTGAGTGGGAGAGGGTTGATAACTCAACATAACCCATGGTTTCCATTATTAATATAACACCGTGAGATATGAATAGCGCCTCGCGACGACTTTGTTTTCGTCCCCCGAAGGAAGGTGTTTAGACATATTAATAGTAAGGTTATATTTCTTACAAAGATAGGAACGAATGATGTATTTTAGGTTTGACCGACCCTAAGGCGACATGTCCTAAGTTAAGTCATGAACTCTGAAATAATGGGTTACACTCACAAAGTTATGATTAAGCTTTTGCAGTGGATAATCATAACTTGACCAAACTAAGCGGTACTTTAATGTTTAAAAGAGAAAATAAAGAGTTATTTTAAGTTTTAAACAATAAAGATAAGAATGTCTTATAAATTCTCTAAGATTAATTTGACCGACCCTAAGGCGACACTTTAATTGTTTGAAAGTTTTATTGTGGAAAATGAACTTTATTTTATGTGTTTTAATTGTGCTCATGCATCACGTTTAATTTCTGAAACTTTGATATTTATTTTTCTAAATATAATAATATTTATTTGTATTTATTTATTGCTAGAAAAATGTCTATTGGTGAATTACACACCGATGTTTTTCTCAAATCCTTGGTTTTTGAACCTGAAAATATACAACACTGGTTTCTAGGCATGTTGACCATTTTTTCTTATAAGAAGATGATGTCAACAGTTTGTGAAAAACCTCCAACAGAACCACCAGTGGCTACTAGCTATGAAGCAGAAGAAAAATATGCAAATTGGATGAAATCCGATTGGTTGGCACGTTATTGCATGCTTTCAACCATGCCTGATGAAACAAAGGAAAAATATATACACTATGACTCAGCACATGAGATGTGGCGAGCAATGACAGAGGAAGTCTTTGCTGAGTGTCATCATTTATCTCAAATGAAAAAGGTAAATAAGATTTACATATTTTTTTTTTCAACTTTGAATAGTAGATTCAAATACTATGAATATCATATTCAAATTTTTGGATAGTAGATTCAAAAATATATGCCACTAATCTATTTTTCTTTTGTTTTTCCTTTCGCAGAATCAAAATCCTGAAAAGGAGGAAGAGACTGATGAGGATTTTGATAGTGAGTAAAGAGCTGGAGAAGTTGGAGAGTAGTTTTTATTTAGTAATTTTATTGCTAGTTGAACAATTCAAATTTCTTTATTTTGTTTTAGAAATTTTAAATTTCTTTAAAACAAAGAAAACTACAGTCTAGAAATTTAGTTTATTGTTAGTAATTTTGATTATTAATGTTTGGAAACTTATTTCTATTTTTGCATAACATTTATTTATTTATTAATAAAGTAGTTATTATATAAAGAGATTTTCTATTTACTTATTATGAAAATGCTTTGGGATAAACAAAGTTTACATACTTTTAATGAATGACAAATTTTTATAATTCTGAATTATTTAAAACAGCTAATCCTAGATCTATTAAACTGATTCCGATAGTGAGACATATATGTAGCACTTGAGATTGGGCCATATTGGTCTAGACAAAATAAATAGGCTTGTAAAGGATGGTCCTTTAAGAGAACTATCTATTGGATCTCTCCCTGTTTTTAAATCCTGTCTAGAAGGCAAAATGACCAAGAGACCTTTCTTAGCTAAAGGTTCAAGAGCCACAGAGCTACTTCAGCTAGTACATACGGATGTTGCAGTCCACTTAATGTACAAGCAAGAGGAGGTTATGAATATTTCGTCACTTTCATTGACAATTATTCAAGATATGGTTACCTACACTTAATGCAAAGAAAATATGAAACTTTTAGAAAGTTCAAAGAATTTCAAGCAGAGGCTGAAAAGCAATTATGTAAATCACTAAAAAGCACTTCGATCTGATCGAGGAGGAGAGTACTTGGATTTTGAATTCGAGGACCATTTACGTGAGCATGACATTCAATCCCAACTCACTACACCTGAAACGCCACAGTAAAATGGTGTTTCAAAAGGACGGAATAAAACGTTATTAGATATGATTAGATGAATGCTGAGTTTCTCATCATTACCACTGTCATTCAGGGGCTATTCGATTCAATGTGTTCTATACATATTTAATGATGTTCCATCTAAGTCTATCCAAAAGACACCCATAGAATTTTGGAATGGTTATAAACCTAGTTTACACCATTTTCAAATTTGGGGATGTCCTGCACACGTGCTTAAAAGGAAAGACCAGGAAGTTGGAATCATGCTCTGAAGTGTGCATGTTTGTGGGATATTCCAAAGAGACTAGAGGTGGAATTTTCTATAGTCCAAAAGAAAATAAAATATTTGTATTGACAAATGCAACTTTTCTTGAAAATGACTATGTTAATAACCACACACCTCACAGTAAGGTTGTACTGGAGGAGATGGTCTCGAATGAAGTTGCAAAGTCACCAGCAATAACCAATGAAAAATGGCAAGAGGAAACTGCTAGTTCTAATCAGAATAGTATAGAACTTCGTCGTAGTGGGAGGGTTAGTAAGTAACCCACGTACTGTGAACACGAAGTTCAAATGCTTGTGTTTGACACAAACAAAGACGATCCATTGACATTTGAAGATGCAATGAATCATTCTGACAAGGAAAAATGACAAGAAGCCATGAACCAAGAAATGGAATCGATGTATTCCAATTCTATCTGGGTTCTTGAAGATCCACCTGAGAATATCAAACCCATTAGTTGCAAGTGGATATTCAAGAAGAAAAGAGGAGCGGATGGGAAAGTAGAGACTTTCAAAGCAAGGCTTGTAGCCAAAGGTTACATCCTGTAAGAAGGGGTTGACTATGAAGAAACCTTTTCTCCATTAGCCATGCTAAAAATCCATTTGTATACTCTAGTCCATAGCTGCGTGCATGGATTACGAGATCAGGCAAATGGATGTCAAAACAGCTTTTCTGAATGGCTACCTTGACGAAACCATTTACATGTGTCAACCAGAAGGGTTCGAATTAAAAGGTCAAGAGCAAAATGTTTGTGGGCTTCTTAGGTCCATTCATGGACTCAAACAAGCTTCTAGATCTTGGAATCTTAGATTTAATGACACAAGTAAAACATTTGGTTGTTGAACAAAATGTTGACGAGCCTTGTGTCTATATACAAATCAAAGATGGTATAGTAGTATTCCTCATTCTTTACGTTGATGATATATTACTGATTGGAAATTACGTAACATCATTATCAAGGGTAAAGAACAAGTTAGCTGAACAATTCCAAATGTAAGATTTGGGAGAAGCCAAGTATGTTCTGGGCATTAAGATTCTTAGAGATAGACAAAACAAATTTAGTCACTGTCTCAAGTACCTTATACTAATAAGGTGCTAGAACGCTTTAATATGAAAAACTTCAAAAAGGGTGATATGCCAACCCGTTCTGGAGTATTCCTCATTCTTTACGTTAATTCATATCATAACTGATGATCATTTATAGATCAACCTAAATCCTGAGTGTTCATGAACTCCTGTTCATGTTTATTAAATCTTTTGATTCATTCGTTAAGGTCTCTTCATAGAATGAAGCTAATGACTTTTGTTTTGGAGATTTAATATCATGGATGGCTGGGATCATGTATCAACAACACGGAATCTAATCTTTCCTAACGGATCGTATATTAGTTCCCTTAAGGGTTAATTCTGGAACTGAATGATTTTGAGCTCAAATCTATAATTATATTATAGATTAATTATTCACTAGTGAACTAATGGTACATAAGGAATAAGAAGTAAATTAGAAAGGTAAAATGGTAATTCTTCCATTCTAATTTATGAACTAATTAATTAGAGAGTTGAACTATTGTAAGATGGTTATATCAATGGACGACTTAAGATAAGATTCCTGTAAAAGTATATCTATAACATAAAGAGTGCAATTCTGAATTTATAGTGGAGATATATCATAATTAATAAATTAACTATTATAATTAAAGAGTTTAATTATTTAGTTTCAATTTATTGGAGGTTAATGTTATAGGTCCATGGTCTCTGAAATGGCTCAAACAAACACTAACAAAGGTAAATACAAAAATGGGCAAAAGGACTTATTTGATAAGTAAAATATTTTTCTATGCATCAAACATAATTATTGTATAATTATGTGTAATTAATTAATTGAGAAGTAATTAATTATTTGATTTAACAAAAATATAATTTATTTTGAATTAATTTATTTTTTGGATTTTTGGTATTTAAATAATAATACAAATTGGGAAAAATCACATGCCATCCCTGGCATGTGGTACACGTGTAGCACGGTGCACAGTCACTATGCTACACGCATAAGAGACTCTGAGTAGTTTTTTTTTTTTTTTATCAAGAAAAAAGAAATTTTATTGATCAAAACAGACTAATACATCAGCAGGCCAGAGCTAAAGCTCCCCCTCAATTACAAGCTAGAAATAAATTGTATCATGAGATTAGCTCTGGAAGACAAATTCTTGGATATAAGTTTAAGACCAAGAACTCTAGCTATTACAGAAGTTTTAATCATATTAACTACAGAAAAAAAATGTTAGGCAACTGCTATCAAAGTAACACCTATTCCGAGTATACCAGATAAAATATACTGAAGCAACAAGAGCAGCTAAAGTGATCCAGTCTTTATAGCTTTTCCTGTCTGCAGAAAGCCAAATACACCAATCAATAAATTTTGAGGGCCAACAGAGGCCTCGCAACCACTCAAAAATAGACAGCACCACTCTCTTAGAAAAGACACACTCAAAAAATATATGAGAATGACTTTCAACTTCAAGCTCACAGATCGGGCACACCAGAGATGGAAAAGGTAGGTGACAATAATGCAGGATATCCATTGTGGGCAACTTTTGATGAACAGATCGCCACAAAATGAATCTGTGTTTAGGCACTAAAATATTGCACCAAACAGATTTCATGCTAAGATTTGGGGTGCCAGGAAGGAACAAAGAATAAAGTCTGTTCAGCTTCAACTTCCCCTGAACTGTAACTGAATCCAGCAGAGATATAGACAGAGATTTGCTGATCTTGATCAGTTTTTTCCAATACCAACTTGAATCTTGGTGCAAACTATAATCCCAAATCTGAGTCCCCTTCAAGTAGATACAGTTAACCCACTTAACCCAAAGTAATTCATGTCTAGAGGAGATAGCCCAAATGAATTTAGCAAGCAGCACTCTATTCCACAGAGGCCCCTCCTTGAATCCTAAACCACCATGACTTTTTGGGAAACAAACTTGTTCCCAAGAAGTAAGATGAAACTTGCTCCTGGTACCTTTTCCTCCCCATAAAAACATTCTACAAAGGTGATCAATCTCTTTGATGATACTTTGGGGTAAGAGGAAAATACTCATCCAGTCGTTCCTAATACCCAACAGAACAGTTTGAATCAGCTGGACACGCCCTACATAGGAGAGGTTCCTACTGGCCCAGACAAATAATCTCTGTCTGATTTTCTTAAGGACTAAATCACAATCCATTGCTTTCCATTTTGTTGGTCTCAAAGGCATACCAAGATAAGTCAAAGGAAAATCCCCTTCAACCAGCTGATTAAGGTTCAGCAGAGCAACTTTATCATGGGCCGAAACACCACCAAAGTAAATTCTAGATTTATTTTTATTGATAAGCAGCCCTGAAGCAGAGGACAAATCATCTAAAGCATGTTGAATAATCTGAATAGAGCTGGCATTAGCTTTACAAACAATAAGAAGATCGTCAGCAAAATAGAGACTAATTATATTTAAGGTTTTGCATAAAGGATGAAATTTGAAACCTTTTTCCTTAGCAGCTTGAAAAAGAGATCGGGTAAGGTACTCCATAACTATTACAAATAGCAAAGGTGAAATGGGATCACCTTGGCGAAGACCTTTACCACCTTGAAAACTTCCATGAAGCCGACCATTCATCATTAGACAATAAGAGGAATCTCTCATACAAATCATGACCCATCTAATAAAGCGACCAGGAAATCTTAAAGCTTTCAGCAAGTTCTCCAAGAAATCCCAATCTATGGAATCATAGGCTTTGCTCAAATTAATCTTCATCAGGCACCGGGGTGAACTACGTTTCCTTTTGTAACCCTTAATGAGATCTTGGAGAATAAGAACATTATGAGCAAGAGTCCTATCCTTTATAAAAGCCCCTTGGTTCTGGTTGATCAATTTAGGAAGGATATCAACTAGCCTGTGACAGAGCATTTTTTAGATGCATTTATAGATAGTAGTGCAGCAGGCAATCGGTCTATACTCAGCAGCAGTGGTCGGATGATCAACCTTAGGAATGAGGGCTAGAATAGTATTATTCAGAGATTTAGGAACATATCCTGTATCAAAGAAATCAAGGATTGCCTTATACACCTCCTTCCCTATGTCTTTCCATAAGCTTTTAAAGAAACCAGCCCCAAAACCATCTAGGCCAGGGCTCTTTATGGAGCTAATACTGAACATTGCTGCTTTAACTTCATGGCTTGAAAAAGGTTTAATTAACTCTAGCTGGTCTTCAAAACTCAAACTCGGACCCAAATCTGTTATGGAAAAATCTATACATCCAGTAGCTTTATTAGGACAACCTAGGGCAGATTTAAAATGATCAACAAAATGACTAATCACCTTAGGATAGCTATCTTCAACTCGACCATCTTCAGTCACATAAGATGCTATTCTGTTGGCTCTCTTCCTTTGTTTCATATAAGCATGAAAACAGGAGGAGTTTTCATCACCAAATTGGAGCCACTCAATCTTACTTTTTTGTCTAAGAAAACTGCCATAAATTTTCTCTTGTCTTTTAAATCTCAGCTGAACAAAGACTTTGATTCTGAGGGTTAGTGAAGAGTTTAGTTTTAGTCTTTTGATAATCAGCTTTACTGTCCTCATAATTCCTGGCCACATCTCAAATAATCCTCCAGTTAAAATTCTTCAATTCGTGGTTGAGGCAAAGAAGTTTCCAAGAAATCTGATCTAAACCACGCCCCTCAGCTTGTAAGGCTTTGTTCCAGTTAGACAAAATAGTGACCTTGAACTAAGGATAGGCAGTCCACATATTATAGAACCGGAATGGAGAAATACCCTCATTAAGAATTTATGCTTGTTTCAAAAGAATGACACAATGGTCTGAAGTCACCTCCCAGTGAGCAGTTGCTGTAACAGTAGGAAAAACATCCAGCCAACCCTCATTGAAAAAAACCCTGTCCAATTTAGAGTAGATGCGATTATCCCCATCCTGATTATTAGACCAAGTGTAAAATGAGCCCATTATCTTCATTTCTTCCACCAAACCAAGATCAAGCCAATTCCTAGCATCATCTAACTCTTTCTTAGTAACACTCCTACCACCTATTCTGTCATTAGGATCAAAAATAGCATTAAAATCACCAATAATAAGCCAAGGTTTAACTGGAAATGGTAAATTAGCCAACTCAAACCAAAGCGATTTCCTAGCCTCCAATTGATTAGAACCATACACCACAGTAAGACAAAAATCTTGGCCAGTGATACAAAATCGAACTCTACAATGCAGAAACTGATTATGATCTTTAATAGCTTCCACTTTGACCCAGCTATCCTTCCAAATCAAAAGGATTCGACCCTCCAACCTCATACTGCTATAACAATTCCAACCTAGAAAACTTGTTTCCATGACTTCCTTCAGTTTATCGCCCTTAATTTTTGTTTCTAGAAGAGCCCCAATACCACTTTTATTCATCCGACAGACATCCAAAATAGACATCTACTTATTTTTCTTATTTATACCTCTAACATTCCAACTTAGTAAATTGCAACTCTCCATTTAATAGACTAAGATGGGAAGAATCAGTTTGTACCTGCTGCTGTTCTTGAAGAACACTAAAAGAATTCCTAGTTCTCTGAGTTGGGCCTTGACTTGCTGGTTTCAAAGTCCCAGATTTCTTCGGGTAAGACCACACTTGCTCTATTGGTATTTCCTCAGTGTGAGGCTCATCCTGCTGCGCTTGATCTTGAGATGAAGAAGCATGAACGACTACTGGGGTAGAAGTAACCTAAGAAAGTCCATTAGACTCATTCTCTTGAATTTTTGTATCCTCCTTCTTCCTCCATATTGTTTCTGAACTAGACTTACAGGTAGCACTTGTGTGCCCCAATTTTTTGCATTGAGAACATTTCGTGGGCAGCCATTCATAATCTACCAATTGTTCCATAATTTGGCCTCTCTCATTGAGATAACTGATAAATCGGGGCAAATTTTCAGAAATTTCCATGTCCACTAGAACTCAAGCAAATTTGATCATTGATCTATCCTTAGTTATCTTGTCGATCATAATAGGTTTCCCTATTGTACTAGCAAGAGCACTCAAGCAATTTACTCCCCAATACTGTAGTCCAAGATCAGGAAGTCTAATCCACACTGGAACCGATTTTATTGACTTCAAAGATTCAATATCAGTCGTCCAAGGCCTTAAAACTATTGGTTTCTTATCAAAGTGAATCACTCCTGCCTCCAGTACCAGATCTCGGGTAGCTTCATCCCTGAACTTAACCATGGTGAAACCAGCATTCATTCTTGCCACACGTTATATCCCAAGCTTACCCCAAATACGATTTATAAAACCTGTAAAAACTAGTAGAGGAGGGTTAGCACCAATCACCACACATATTAAGGCAGATTTCCAAAAGGATGCTTCAACCTCAATTTCCGTAGTATCCATCTGAGCGATCTTTTGGCCATCCCTCTGAATGGGTTCCTTAAATTGCAGCTTCGTACCCCCATGTGAAGGGAGAGATTCCCTAAAACGGGATCAAACTTCCTTGGCTGAATCTTGAAAATTTTGACCTTCTACCTCTTCCGCCCACGATTTAGAATTCTCACCTGGATCAACATTATTCATTGGAGGAAAGAGGCTACCCACACCACCAGTATCGGATACTAAAACCTCAGAAACTGACTGTTCCTCTGCAATGATCACCTTACTCTCTGTAGTTACATTCTGGTCTACCACTGCATCAATGGATGAAGGGAGATCCGGCGATACTTCTCAGAGAACTGGCTTCTGCACAATTTTCCGCCTCCGCGCCATGGCCAGAGAGAAATTAAGCTTCACGCCTCTTCTGAGTAGTTTCTTGGTTCCACAATTTTAGTTATTTAAATATCAAATAAATAATGAGATATTATAATATGATTAAAATATTATTATTTAAACATAATCTGATAACTGATTAGTTATTTTCAAATTATTTAAAATAACTAATATTTTATTTTTAATATATTGGATATATTAAATATAGGATATCAGTTTTTCAGAACGTAACTTTTCAGGGATAGAAAAATATCATGAAATCTCTCTGAGAGAAAAAGAATAATGATACAAGTATAGGTCACTGTTCTTCACAAACTTAGGTCCACACTTTATTAGATCTCATGTGTTGAGAACATCTAATAAATAGATTTTTCCTATTATTCTGTATAGCGAGCCCATACTCGTTCTTTGTGTGCTGAGAACATTTTGGAAGATCTTGGTGTGAGATCTCAAGGATTTTTTCCATACAAAAAGATTGCAGCAAGGAGGGACCAGAGGTAATTTTCTATTCATGTATTTGATTCAATATATATATGCATGTGAGGAAGTAGATCTAGAAATCTTGTGGAATTAAATTAACAATTTTGATTATTGTTCCGCTGCATATAATCTCTGCTTGGTCTATGAAAACCAACAGGAAGTTCAGCACCAATGTGGGGTTCTTCTCTAGGAGGAACCCGGATATCATGAATCAATAATGTCTGACATCCGGGGGGTGCCTCCAGGTGCTGAATGGAGCCAGATAGTTACCACGTGATTTCAGTCAGTAGAATTCGTCCCGGGTCTTGTCCTTAGAGTTAAACTGCAACTCCAGCTTGTAAAAATACAGTACCTCCACGGGGGTAGGCGCTGGGATCTCCTTCGATGCGCAGAATATGCGCCATCCAGCGAGCAGCTTGTACACTTGGGGCAGAAGTTAGAACGGCGTAATCCCCACAAACTTAAGGAACTGCGTGAAGTAATTATGAAGTGGGATAGTAGCTCCCGCACTGATGTGGCCCCGAACTCGCCCATGCCAGTATGGGCCTTCTCCTCCTTCCGGGCCAGTTGGTTGTAGAAGAGTCCCGGAGTCGACTCCACTCCCAAGTGTTTCTCCAAAGCGTCCAACATTTGGTAATTACATAATTCATTTTTCTCCCCATCCATTTCCCATGTATTGCCAATGGGAAGTTTGTGCCCTTCCACGACTATGGGGCCCGAGTGAACCTAATCTTCCGGATGAAGAGTGACACCATGACTCATGATCAGGGACGTGGAAGCGACAAAGAAAACAAAAACCAAGCAGTTAGCACACGAAGAAAATTGGTTAAGGTACGGGGGTTCTCCTAAAACTACTTGGAGAAGTCCCCTCCGGACCCAGATCCGGAATCAATAAAGATCCCAAGATCTTTAGTTAGGAATTAAAAATCAAAGGTTTTTTCTAACACTCCAAAATCAATCTTGGTAAGTCCAAAGCAATCCGGGACAACTAGACAAGAATTATCGTCTAGAAAATCTACAATTTAGACCTACACCATCCTACCTAGAACCACCCTGCACGGTGTTCACGGCCCTAACAGTTTTATGGTCACAAGAATAGCATTACAATAAAAAAGAATAAACAGAGAAAAAAAATGGCCAGAAAACTTATTGAGAGGTGCTGGGTTTTAAATTTGTAAAGTCTCCAGCGACAGAGTCAGTAGAATCTCAGCCTTAAATCTGAGAAGGTGATGCAACAAGTCGTCTACTGGTTGAACTAAGACTAAACTGTTAGATGGCTGAACAGCAAGAGGTTTGGTCGAAAACAGACGGACACGAAAATGAACTAATCACTGGAAAAACTCGTCGGCAAATTGGGACATAAAAATCTCTCATTTCTACTCTAAATATATAGATTGTGTAAAGTTCGAAATGAAACTGTTGAGGTATTAATAAGGCAGAAATCCACTATTCGATCCAACGGTCCACAGTGGGGGTCCCAAGAGTTTCCCCATCCAACGGTCCCAGATGGTGCAGAGGCTTTAATTGCCCTAGTCGAATACTAAATCGTGGATTCGTCAATCAACGATCCACACCTACCTCATCCAATGATCCATGTCGAACCTCTCAAGGCTATCCCCATCCTATGGTCCCAAATGGTGCAGAAGCATTAAACAACCCACTCGAGTATCCAATAGACTTTCCTCGTACAAATAGGATGCCTCGAGAATGATGCTAACACCCATCGATCTCTGGGACAATCAAAAGATTCTTTCCAGATCCGTGAGGTGCGAGTGGTACAGACGCACCATCATCCTAAAGACACGTGTGTGAAACATTGTGACTTTGAAAGAACGGGGATTGCCTAAGTGGCCCCCAAGTAAATGAACCCATCTTCTAGGAAACAAACTGGGATATTTGGATTTGATCCAGGAGAGTAAGGCAAGTCTCCACCATGCAAACACAGATGAAGACTTGGGGGTAAATGTTATCCCTATTTTCCCCTCAGGACACGTGGCATTACGCAATGGGTCCATGGGCACCCTTATGGAGATCAGGCCCATCTCGAGTCCGATGAATAGGGAAGAAAGTCCTAATGGAACAATCGTCGAAGAGCCCAACAACTTTCGATGGGCGTGACCATAACAAGGGAACCGGGACCAAGATGCGGGTCCAAATCCTCTTCCCGGTCCCAACCTACCCATATCCTCCAGGATGCCAATAGAGGTTGCATGCTCACTAGTTTAGAAATAAAACCTTGTCAAGAATGAACCCGAGTCCTGGTGAACGAACCAAGACCCTGGTAAGTGAACCAGGACATTAGTAAAGGAACCCGAACCAGACGTTCGGATAGGGTAAGTTTTATCTTCCTTGACGTTGACATGTCCCCAATTATATGATAAAATTAAGTGATTATTAGAAAATTCCAAAGTCTATCTATGTGGTCTTAATCTCATATTTGTATAGGAGGATCGAGATTAAGATAATAAACTTAAATAGTTCGCTGTAAAATAAAGTTATGGAATCTTTAGATTAATTACTACTAGTACGGTCCACTAGTATTATGAATACATGTGACCTAGATCTGGGTTACTAATGTAGTAGGACACTTTAGTGGAGGTACTTTGCATGCTGAGAGTATGTAGAGCTGGACCAAATGTGCTTTGTTAGTACTTGTTTAAACACGGCTTCATGGTATTAATCAAACACATCAAACGATGATCATATACATGATGATCTTAATCCTGAGGTTACTATGAACTCTTATATATGTCATCTGATCCTTTGATTCATGCGTTAAGGTTTGTCAGAATTATCAGGCTAAGAACAATTGTTTTGGGGACTCAATAATCTATATGGCTGGGAACGTAGTTTAACAGATATGGAATCTATACCTTCTTATAGATTGAATAATGGTTCCCTATTGGGTTGACTTTTGGAACAGAAAAGGTTATGAGTGCTCAAGTCGCAAACGTGTTGTGACACAACCTTCACTAGTAAAGTCAATGGTACTCTAGGAACAAGATATAGCTAAAACGGTAAAACGATAATAGAGGATTAACGCTGTATGTAATGATTATATCAATGGACACTTTATTCTTAATAAAGTACTCAATAAATATATGTCTAGAATTATCAAGAGTTCAATATCATATTTTTAGTGGAGTAATCATGATATTAATAAATATGATTATTTAATCAAAGAACTTTGATTAATAATGTAATATTTATTGGAACTTGATATTATAGGTCCATAGGTCCCCAGGGTGGCTCTATCAACACCATATCAAGGTAAGAGTTGATACAAGGGTATAACTGCAATTTGGGAATTTGAGAAGAATTTTATTCTTCGGGTCAAGTATGCAATTATATGATAATTGAGGTTGAATAATTAATTATTGATTTCGAAAATATATTTATTAATTTAAATATATAAATTTTTGGATTTCATATATATAAATAAATAAAATTTTGAAATTAATTATTTTATTTGAGTGGGAGAAAATAAAATTGGTAAGTGAAAAATACTTTTTGATTTATTGAATTTTAAAAGATGATGATAACGATGATCATCAATTTGAATTTTGAATTTATAATTTAAATTTTGAAAAATGGTTATCATCTTTTCCTTAAAAAGATTAACACCTTATTTTGTGTGAGATTGATTTTAATTAAATAATTAAATAAAAGAAAAATATAAAATCCTTGAAAAGGGAATAGTAGGACACGCCTCACACAGTCCAAGGACTGTGTGTAACGACCCAAAATCGCTAATAAGGCTTAAGGGCCTTGATTAGTGTGACAGGAGGGCATGTTGGGATTTATGTGTGATTTTATGAGTTAAATGCATGATTATGATTTAAAGCATGTTATATGACTAATTGAACATTCGAGATGCATGACTACGTGGTTAGTATGCATGTTAGGTGAAATAAATATGCATGTGGACCCCGTTTGCATGATAGGGGTAAATTGGTAATTTTAGCCCGCCAAGGGCATATATGTGATAATTGTATTATGTGAATTGTACCACGTGAGTGTGGTGTTATTATTGTGATGCACGTGCCGAGACGGTCCTAGAGAGCTAGTTTACTTAAAACTCACAACAGGATTTTATACCCGGCTCGGGAGGAGCCTAGGGGTACCTTGGGAATTGCTATGGTTAAATTGAGATTTAGCGGGTAATGGTTATTGGTGATTGAGTAACCTGGGTAACCATTAGTTACTGCTGAGAGTAACAAGTTTAGGTGAAAGAAATGGTAGAATTGCAATATAGGAGAAAGGACTAGAGTGCCCTTGAGGTTTAGTTAGCAAAGGGTTTTGATGAAGGGGTAAAATGGTTATTTGGTTGGGAATTAGATATGTTGCAGCTGGGTAATAAGGGGTACACGGTTTGGGGCTTGGTCATATGTTGGTTTTGATATAATTGGAAGGGAAGAAAAGCTAGTAGGAAAGCTAGGGCAATGAGAAGAAGAAGAAGAAGAGGAGTGATGGAGCTGAAATTGGAGACTTAGGAGATGAAGGAAGCTTAGGGTTGGATTCTTCATTCAAGGTAAGGATTCTATGTGATTTAAGGCTTGTTTATGTTATGGTTTGAGGAATTTGAGCATAGTTTAAGTTTGAGTTTTGGGTTTTTATTTTCTGAAATTGAAATCAAAGATGTGGATTTTGGGGGTTTGATTTTTGTGTTTGGGTTTCTTTGTTGATATTTCTGAGTTGTTAGATGGTCTAAGTGGGGTTTTGATTTGGTTTTGGGGCTTGGGTACCTGCTTGGGATGATTTGGAATGGTGTTAGCTCGGGGAAAATGCAGGGAGAAACCCAGAAATCTGGGTTTCGCGTAGGAGCGTCGCGGCCCTGTTCTTGGGCGCCGCGGCGCGAGGCTATTTCTGGGCAGGGGGAGGCTTCTGACTTGCTGGGCACCGCGGCCCTATTGGGCAGGGCGCCGCGGCCCTCTTGGGTAGCGCCGCGGCGCTAGGCCATTTTCAGGACTTGAAATTATGCATTTTTGAGCTTTTGCTCCGGGGGTTCGGGGGATATTTCCGATGGATTGTTTTAGGAATTTGAGAGTCCCGAGAGTGTGGGATTGGTCCCGGGAAGTGGTTATGAATTGATTAGTATTAAAGGATGTTTCATGTGTGTTGTGACTAGGTTATTGGAGAGGCTCGTGCTTGAGGACCGTGCTCGCGGCTTTAGTGCATCAGGTAGCTCGGAGTACAGGTAAGAAAACTATAACACCCGTAGGATAGGGCGTGGGCCCATAGTGTGATTGCGGGGCACGGCCCTATATTGCATGATGAGATGATTGCCGGGCACGGCCCTATATTGCATTACATGTTAGGGTGCAGATTTAAATGAATTGATATTTGTTTGAATGTTGTCTGATTTATGCTATATATGATTATAGTGAAATGAACGGCTATGGCCGAGGGCGGCAAGGCCGAGAACGGCAGCGAGGCCGGAAGTAACACTTAGCACATGGGATGCTTATATTCAAGGTAGGACCCAGAGGATACATGTGAAATCCTTAAGGTGAGGACCGAGACCCCAGGCTGTGGTAAGGGTTCTGGGGCGGCATGGCCGTGTTTGCTTAGTCTAATGGTTGACTTGTTTATCTGTGGGCTATCTGATATGATTAACTGTATATTTTGCATATGTTATGAACTGCATGATTTTTCTTGCTGGGCTTCGGCTCATGGGTGCTCCATGTTGCAGGTAAGGGCAAAGACTGAGTCAACCAACCATGAGTACGGAGAGCGTGAAGCGACGCGTACATGTTTGGCCTGCCCGACTGCTTTGGTTGGGGGTTTATTCGAAAATGGCTGTAATAATCTATGATTTTTATAACTGATCAATCGTAAACTTGTTTTAAGATGTAAATAGTTTTCAAACCTTATTTTGGGATCCCAAATGTTTAATACTAGAAGTTTTATTGAAACAACGCATTTTTCTAAGATTACAGCCTTAACTTTTAATTAGTCACACTTTTGTTTCAAAACCTCGGTTAGCGAGTTCATTGCACACTGTTTTGTCTTAAAAACTCACTTAGTAACGGCTCTAAGGAAGTAGGGCGTTACACTGTGTCATGCGTGTACCATTTGTACTGATATTGTATCAGCATAGTTTTTATTTTATTTATTTAATTATTTAATAATTTGAAGATATTTTTTTCAAATATGGTAAGTTAGATATTTACCAAACATCTAATCCTATCATCATTATTATAATATATTTATATTACTATTATTATTATGAATAATAAGGTAATATGAATCTCTATATATATGATATAAAAGAAGAAGAGAAAAACAGACAAAAAAATATAAATACACAAGAAAAATATATCAGACACAACACAATTCACAATTCAGAATAGTTCTCAGAAGTTTTTGTTAGACAAAAACTCTCTACTTCTTCTTCTTTATTCTAATCATTCTCAGACCATAATCCAAGTTCTCATGTGTTGAGAAATACTTGTGATTCCTAAAATACAAAGCCATGTTCTCTATGTGCCCACACACATCTTGAGGTGTAGAGAACACTCTAGAAGATCATGGTTTGAGTGCTCAAAGCTTTGGATAGGAAGATCGATAAAAATACGAAAAGACTCAAGGGCTCTTGATAGGCTTCAAGAGGTAAAAGTTTATGTTCTTGTTTTTTTATGTTTATACACTCTATATAAATATATTGTACATTTATATACATATCAAGGACACCTTATAGAATGGCTCCAGCAGAGTTGAAGGAAATGAAGATTCAGTTGCAGGAATTACTGGATCTTGGATTCATTAAACCCAGCTTTTCACAATAGGGTGCTCTAGTGTTGTTTGTGAAGAAGGATGGGTCCTTAAGAATGTGTATCGATTACAGATAACTGAAAAAGCTGACTATTAAGAATAAGTATCCATTGCCCAGGATCAACGACTTGTTTGATTAGCTACAAGGGAAGACGGTGTTCTCTAAGATTGACATTCGGTCTGACTATCATCAATTGAGAATTAAGGAAGAGGACATACCAAAGACTGCGTTCCATACGAGGTATGGACACTATGAATTCTTGGTCATGTCCTTTGGGTTAACCAATACCCCAGCAGCCTTCATGGATTTGATGAATAGGGTCTTCAGGGATTACTTAGATAAGTTTGTTATCATATTCATTTATGATATACTAGTGTACTCCTAATCAGAAGCAGAACATGAGCAACATCTTTGATTGGTACAACAACAGCTGAGGGAACATAAGCTTTACGCCAAGTTTCGTAAGTGTGAATTCTGGTTACCCCAAGTAACATTTATGGGCCACACCATTGACTAAGATGACGCGTAAGAAGACCAAGTATGTATGGATAGATAGATGTGAGAATAGTTTCAAGGAGTTAAAACGACAACTGATCACTGCTCGGATATTGAGTCTTCCATTAGATAGGGAAAAGTTTGTAGTCTACAGTGATGCTTCGAGGCAGGGTATGGGTTATGTATTGACGCAAGCTGGGAAGGTGATAGCCTACGCGTCTAGACAAATGATGGAGTATGAGCAGAGGTATCTCACCCATGATCTTGAACTGGAAGTAGTGGTATTCGCACTGAAGGTATGGAGGCACTACCTGTATGGAGAGAAGTATGAAATATACATTAACCATAAAAATTTGAAGTATTTATTTACTCAAAAGGATTTGAATATGCGCCAAAGACGTTGGCTGGAGTTGGTAAAGGACTACAATTGTGATATTTTGTACCATCCATGAAAAGCCAACGTGGTAGATGATGAATTGAGTCAGAAGGGCCCATGGCAGTTATTCAGTTCGAGACAGATATTAGAAAAGCTAGTAGAAGAGATGACAAGAGCGGGAATTGAATTGGTAGTTGGTCAGCTAGCCAACATTACCCTTCAGTCCACACTCCTTGAGAGAATTAGAGAAGCGCAGAAGGAGGATCCTCAGTTGAGGAAACATATGGAGGTGTCTTAGCTGGAATGGCTAGAGACTTTTCTGTTTCAGAGGAAGATCTGTAAGGTATAAAAATCAGATTTGCATTCTGATGGATTCTGGTATTAGGCGAAAGATTCTGGATGAGTCTCATACCACTCCCTATTCTTTACATCCACATACGACAAAGATGTTACTAGACCTAAAGACTCTGTATTGGTGGCTAGGAATGAAGAAGGACGTGGTTGATTATGTGGCCAAGTATTTAACTTGTCAACAGGTGAAGGCTGAACATCAAAGGCCAGCAGGGTTACTGTAGCCTTTAGGGATTCCAGAGTGGAAGTGGGAAGATATCACCATGGACATCGTGGTTGGATTGACGAGGACAGTGGGGCAACATGATCATGTGTGGGTGATTGTGGATAGGTACACCAAACCAGCCCACTTCTTGCCTGTTAGAACAACTTATACGATGGAGCAGTATGTTGAATTGTATGTGAAGGAGATTGTGCGTCTCCATGGGCCTCTGAGATCGATAATGTCCGACAGGGACCCCACCTTCACCTCTAAGTTTTGGGAAAGCCTGCATAAGGCTATGGGCACGCAGATGGATTCAAATACTAGAGGATATGTTGCAGGCCTGTGTGTTGGATTTTGGGGGATCTTGGAGTAAGTATCTCCCTTTTATTGAGTTTTCTTATAATAACAGCTATCAGGCGACTGTCAGAGTGGCTCTGTACGAAATGTTGTATGGGAGGAAGTGCAAATCACCCATTCATTGGAATGAGACGGGTGAGTGGAAGTACATAGGTCTTGAGACCGTTCAGAGGACTAACGAGGCAATTGAGAATATTAGAGCTTGGATGCTTGCCTCCCAGAGTAAACAGAAGAGTTACTTAGACTTGAAACGTAGAAGTGTAGAGTTTCAAGTCGGTGATCATGTGTTTCTCATAGTTTCTCCTTTGAGAGGAATGAAATGATTTGGAGTGAAAGGAAAGTTAAGTCCTAGATTTGTTTGCCCCTTTGACATCCTGGAATGAGTTGGAGAGGTGGCATATAGATTAGCTATGCCTCCAGCTTTACCAGTGGTTCACAACATATTTCATGTGTCTATGCTCTGGAAGTATGTATTAGATCTTGCACATGTGCTGAGTTATGAAAACCTGAAGTCGGACCAAGATTTGTCTTATGAGGAGAAGCAGGTTCAGATCCTAGACCGAAAGGACAAAGTCTTACGGAACAAGACCATTGCCTTAGTGAAAATGCTGTAGAGAAACAGTAAAGTAGAAGAGGCAACCTGGGAGCTTGAATCTGATATGCGGGATCAGCATCCCAAACTATTCAAGTAAATTTCGAGGATGAAATTTCTGTAAGGAGAGGATAGTTGTAACGCCCCAAATCTGCTAATAAGGTTTAGTGCCTTGATTAACATGTCAGAAGGGCAATAATTGATTTAATTGTATTATTATGTGATTAATTGCGATATATGTGCATTAGTACTTAATTACTTGAGTTATAATATAATGTGAATATATATATGCATGTTTAGGTGAATTAAATATGCATGTGGGCCCTTTCTTGTTAATAAGGGCATATTTGTAATTTTGATCCATTGAGGGTATAAATGTGATTATATGTGTTAAAAGATTAAGACCACATTATTATGTGGATATATTTGCGATATTCGACTCTAGGCAATCCTAGGGAGCGGATTAGTGGAATAGTCACAACGGGGTCTAATTTCTGGCTCGGGGTGAGCCTAGGGGTATTTTGGGAACGTAGTGCGTATTTGGGGTTACCAGGTAACAGGTAGCTATTTAGCGATTATTTGGGTATGCCGGGATTAATTGGGGATTTATAGGAATACTTGAGGAATTAGTGGGAATTGTGCGAATGATGGTGTTGACCCTGATTTTGGTCGATGACACGGAGTCTAGGAAACGACAAGAAAAAAATATAGAGCTTGAAAATAATCTAATGGAGAGATAAAGAACACAGGGATTTATAGTGGTTCGGCCCCAGTGATTGGTAATGACCTACGACACTTGATACTATTATTAATATTGAACTCCCAAGGTGTGATCAAAGAACAAGGGTTCCTGAGTTTCACGGACCTTAGAAGAAGAAAACAATACAATGATGAATAATAGTAATATAATTCTCTCAGAAAAAAGAGATCGATCCCCTTCCTTGAGCTATCTCTTGTATATTTATAGGCTCAGGAAGAGTTACATGAATTAGGAAATAATATCTATCCTTAATGATCGGATCTGCAGGTCATAATGAAGAGATATTCTCGGATATCCTCACAACTATACAGATCTTTTCGTAAATGAGCGAACATACGACCAGGCTGGTCGTCTATAGAATTGGATCTCTTTGTGTAAAAATAATGCTGGTCGATAGGTGAGCCATATCTCTGCTACGTGTCCGCCACGTGTCAAAAATCCTTGCCACGTCATCAGCAACTTATTTATGGATAAACATTTTCCCCCCAAGTTTATTTATTGCGACCAGCAATAAGTAAACTTAGGAAAATAACTTTTCGTATGCCCCACGAAATCTGTCAGAACTCTCGTGCGCTCTTGAAAATAGTGACCTAATCACGTCAAATCATGCCTTTTCAGTTTTCAAGAAATCATTCCGACGGCTGTTACACTCCCCTATGCCTTGAAAAAGGTAACTTATGATTACCCCTTTTCGGCACACATCAGCTCTATAAATAATCCCCACAATCTTCTTTTAACTCTTTACATGCCATCTTTTTGCCAAGAACTCTCAAGAAATATATTTCAGAGCCTCGGACTTTAAGGTTTTCAGACATTTTTCCAAGGATCTCTCGCTTGCCAACTCAAAGTCCCTCCTTTTCAAGATCTTCAATCTTCACTCAGGTAAACTTTCTTCGACGTTTAACCTTTGAGATACCATGCATGCTATTTCTGTGCTCTGAAACTTTTTGTGTTCTTGGGTAGAAATTTGTGAAGATTTTTCATATACCATTTGATGCTTGATAGGGTAGTGTACTTTTGATCTATATAAGTTAGGAATCAGTTTGATAGTCTGGATCATGGGTTTAGGGCGTAAAATCGAAGTAAAAATTTGATTTTTAGGCTAGCTGGAAAACTGGGTTTTTCCCATCCCTTTGGAGTTGAAAAAGCTTTTTTCAGAAAAAAACTTTTTACTTTCACTTTTTGATCTGTTTTTCAAACTGCTCGCATAACACTTAGTGTTTCGGTTAGAATGGTGCTGGTCGATAGACGCGAGCAAGGTTATACCAACTTTCAACATAAGCTCCCAGGTTGTGCGTCTTATCTCCCCCTTTGTCTGTTTACAGTTTATATGCAAGACCCGTGGGGAGGAGAAAGACCCATTGACGATGATCTGTTGGCTCAACTACTCGAGGACGAAGAACAACCCTCGATATTGATACCTGATATTCCTTTTTCTCGTATTAATCCAAACACTTACCCAGTTTTGACCCGAAACATGGTTCGCACCAAACTAAGGCCCAGAAAAGAAAAACCTCCAACACTTCTCATCAGCCTGCTACTGATGCTTCCTCGACCAGTGGTCGAGAGGAAAATGTCCCTGATCCAAACATCCAAAGACACGCCCGCCCTCGACACGCTACTCAGCCAGATGTCGAGTGGCATGTAGTCTCTGAAAGTAGGGTGACGGTCAGAATGATCGCCAACTACTTAAGAAAATATAGTTTGACAGGGGTGACCCTAATCAAGCCCAACCCAGACCAAAGGGCTAATCTTCCTGGAGGCGCCTAAAGCGCCTGGTCGTGGTTTCATGTTGAGGTAGGGGCCGCCTTGCCTCTTCATCCATTCTTTCAGGGGGTGGCCAACTATTTTCGAGTTGCCCCCGTCCAAACTACCCCAAATGAATATAGGATTCTCGTTGCACTCTATATCCTGTACAGCCAGAAAAAATGGCTCGTGCCATCGCCACATAAGGTTAACTATCTGTTCGACCTCAAATCAAACCCCAACCATGAAGGCACGGGGTTCTTCCATCTTTGTCATCAGTAAAACGGATGCACTTTCCTGACTGAAACGACCCACATCTCAAACGTGGGGAGGTACTACCAAGAGTACTTCCTTACGCTTGACCTGGTCGCAGACAACTTGGCTTTCGCACGAGGAGGTAAAACTTTCGTATCGCTGGCTGACTTCTTCACTTAGTGTTTTCCTCCACAATGTCTTAAACATTTGATGTCTTCCAGGCCCATGCCTGCGATCAAACCCAACTCTGGGAATGGAGTAAAGATCGACACTCTTAGCCAGCATGCCAGATGCTGAGAAGAGTATCAAGAATCTGGTTACAGAGTCTAACCTTAGGTTGGCTGGCCTCTGGGCCCCTCACTCAAATACGAGGGGGCCTTCGGCAGGGAGTGTTCGCGCTGAAGAGGAACCCGAGAAGCAACCCCAAGCGTCTCCTCCACAGAGGAGACCAACTGGGGTCACAATCAGGGAACTTGCTTGCACTCCTCGAGCAGAGAGGCCCTCAGCCACCTCGGGGAAAGGGAAAGCAGAAGGCCACCGAGCCTGCCGAACTCTCTGACGACTCGTCGGAAGACAACGGTATAGTAATTTTTCTTTTAAACAATTTTTCAATTCCCTGTCATCTATTCGATGGGGACGACAATTTTAAATATGCTCCACACTTAGGGCCAGACTTCTTCGTGCCAAAGAATGAGTGTAAGACTAGTAGAGTCTGTAGTGTAGCGACCAGTAATAATAGCTCGGGTATTGGACTTTGCAATCCTTTTTTGTTTCTTTTTCTGATGTAATGTGTTTGGCTATTCATGCTATCTCATGGTTTGACTTTGTTCTTGCTTTTCAGGTATGGACTCCACCAATGTATTCGACCTTTACAGCACCCAGAGGCTGCTGCTGCCCCTCCGAGCAAAAAGAAAACCAGCAAGAGACATGCTGGGGAGAGCAGCAAGGCGCCTCAGCCGAAGAAGGCCCGGAATGCAGGCCCTTCACAGGACGGGCCCTCTGCCACCGCGACTCCGACTTCCCCCCGCAAGCAGCAGACTCTATCTGCTGCGGCCGGGTCAACTCCTTCTCTTGCCGCCCCATCTGACCAAACCCAGCAAGAAGGTCCTGCTTCAACTGGGAACCTAATGGTTGGCCGTTCCTTTAGATTGATCAAGGAGAGGCTTAGCAAAATTTCCAAGCATGATCGCTGCAGAGACGATGGGCGTTGACCCAATTCTGAACTGAGCCATGAATGAGTTCACCAGTGTAAGTTGTCTCCTTTGTGAAATCAGGTCTTCGGTAATTTACTGTTTGTTTAATATTTGTTCTAAATGTAGGCCATGCTAACCCTCACTGCCAGTCGCATCCGCCTGGGTGCTGTCACCGAGGAGGCCAGGACCTCGGATCAACGGCACGAGGATGAACTCAAAGCAGCCGAGGCCAGACATGCTGATCAGCCGGCGGTGGTGACTGCGGAAAAGGCCCAACTGGCCAAGGAGTTGGAGGAGAAGCAGAAGTCTCTAGAAAAAGTCCGCGAGCAGAGGGACCAATACAAGAGTCCAACCGCCTAACTTCAAAGTGGCTAAGAAGCTCGAGCTAGACTTGATCGCGAGCAGGCAAGAAACAAGAGATTTGGAGGGTCGGGTTGAGGAATTGGAGAAGACCAATTCCGCCAACTTGGAGAGGTACAAAAATGCCACCTTTAGGTGCTTCTATGATTTCTGGAAGCACAATCAGGATGCCAACTTTGATTACCTTCCTGAGAATGCGAGGGAATATGAGCTGGCTCGCTGCGCAGCTCACTGGCTGAAGAAGAGGGATTGAGGGTCCCTGCTTCCCCCGAAATCTCGCTGGCCGCCGGGATTGAGGGTGCGGATAATGAAGCCATCAACCAGAACCCTCCCCAGAATCCTCCAGCTCCTCAAGCTTCTTAATTTTTTCCTTTTATATTTCTTCTTTTTTTTAATTACACGACCTACGGGTCATGATGTAAAGACAATATAATTTTCTGGTTTGCTGCACGAGCAGCTTTTACTTTTATTTTAAACAATTACATCCAAGCAGTTACTGCTTGCAGTGTAAAAGGATCGCTTTGATATTACATCCAAGCAGTTACTGACCGAACTTAGCATAGCACTTTGGTTTGATTTAACAAAATATCAAAATTTTGAAAAATACTCTAAGTGCCCTAGCATGCTTTCACTTATTTTTCACATGTGTTTACATATGTTATCCAATAAATTAGCATTGGTGACGTGGCAAATAATCTCTTGACACGTGGCTGATACCTGGAAGCATCTGCTAGAGTATCGACCAGGAGACACAGTAGAAGCAGGGCAAGCCTGTCTTACCCGCGACCAGTCTGGTCGGTAGTTCCGCATACAAGGCAACATTTATGGGAAGATCTTTATGAATCCCGAAATTATCTCATAAAATCTTCTGGATACCCGATTATTCAGGGAAGAATATCTGTAACAATCTCTTGTAACCCTCCTTGAGCCTATAAATAAGAAGAGATAGCTCAAGGGAGGGGGGCTTTTTTCTTGGACTTTGGAATCATAGGAAGCAATAGTAATTCTCCAAGTAAATCTGTATTGTTCTTGAGAAGAGTGTGAAACTCATTGAACCCTGGTTCTTTGATCACCCTTCTGATTTTATATCAATATTATTCTAAGTGGATGTAGGTCATTACCAGATCCTGGGGCCGAACCACTATAAATTATTGTGTTTTCTTTACTTTTGTCATTGCGTTCTTCTCTATACATTCGTCCATAACGTTTTGACTCTGTGTCAGTTGGCCAAATCTTAGGTCAATATTCTGGTGCTTTCATTGAGAGATTGATTTGTTGCTATTAAGAAAACCAATGGCGAAAGCAGGAAGGAAAACTGGGCAGGCAACCGCCGCTGCACCGTTGAATCCACCACCTCCTCCCCCCCTGCAAGCATGGCGGAAGATGAGCCGCAACTAGATTTTGAAGAGGAGGAAATGGACGATGCGACGCTGAAGAGCACCCTGGGCGCGTTGCAGGAAGAATTGGCTAGTCTGAGGGCCAATCAAGAGACTGCCGCAGAAGTTATGGTGCGACAGCAGCAGGAGATTAATCGGCAGCGTGCGGAATTGAGCGAGAGACAGGCGGAGGTGGATCGCCGCCAGACCGAAGCCATGGCCGCCCTCGAAGCAGCCTTGCTGTTGGCTAGAAATCAGGCCGCACCTGCCTCGCAGCCTGACCAACCCGCGAATGGTCCACCCCAGAAGGGTCCCAATCCTAGCCCACCAATTCAGCCTTCAAGTCTGCAAAGGTCCGACCAGCCTCAGACGCCCCATGACGATGTCCCGTTGGACCCTGAGGCAAATCCACCATCCCAAGCTGCTCGGGGTAATCCCCCGCAACAAAGGCAGAATAGGACCGAGCGTTAGCCTCGTAGTCCTAGGCGCCATGAGAATGATGGGCCAAACCAAGCGAACAGAGGTCACTACCCTCCTGGTAACAGGATGGACTCGGAGCTAGGCTCTGCGGTCCGTGGACCCCCACGGCATGATAATGCACGGGGACACCGCGACCAGCGCAGGCCACCCTCTAACGCTCGGGGCGTTTTTGCCAGAGACGGGAATAGAGGGAACAGTCAGTCTCACCACAGCCAACCAAGGTTCAGAGATGGCCACGGGTACAATGAGGCCGACTCAGGCAAGGGAAATGCTGGTGGGAGGAATGGAGAAAGAGGTAAAGGCAGGAGCCAAGTACCTCAAGGTGACCAGCCAAATAGACAAGATGCTGGAGGTCAGCCCAGACCAAATAATGTCTTCAATCGGCTCGGAGGTAGCGAGCAGCAAAGAAGAGAAGAGGACCTGAGAGATGTACTCAACGATCGTCGCGAGAGGCACGGCGAGAACATCCCCCCAGCCACAGAGGCCACCGCGATTCCTGCCGCAGTGCAAGCCCAGATAGACGCACTCAATCAAGCTGTGCAGCAGCTGGTCGGAGGAAGAACTTCCTATATCGACCACAACAGGAGAAAAGGTACTCCTTTCGTCCAGAGGATAGCTAACGCTGAAACACCCATCAAGTTCAAAATGCCTACGCTCCCAAACTTTTATGGATATGGGGACCCAGTCTCGCATGTGAATAAATTTGAGATTCAGATGGACATTCAGAAAGTGTCAGAAGACGCTCGGTGCAGGATCTTCCCTGCAACACTTTCTGAAGCAGCGCAGGAGTGGTTTTTTAAGTTCCCGCCTGCAAGCATAGTATCCTGGGAAATGTTCGTAAGGGAGTTCTACGGACAATTCTATGCGGGTCGTGTGCACCCAACTGAAGCAAACCAGCTGGTCGAGATTTGCCAGCAGGACGGAGAGTCAGTGAAGGATTACGTCCAGCACTTTATGCGAGCGGCAGCTGGAGCAAAAACAGTAGGAGACGAAGGCAAGATGATGGACATTACCGCAGGGGTAAAGCGTTGCTCTCCCCTCTGGAAGAGTCTCCGAAAGGAAGGAGTTAAAACAACCCAGGAGTTCCTGGACCGAGCTGATCGTTACATCAAGCTCGAGGAAGCCATTGCTGATGATGGAAAACCCTCGAACAAGGGTAAGAAGGCCGCCGAACCTGCCAAAGCCGCCAATGGTTCCAAACCTAATGGCAACGACAAAGGCCACAGAAACGGCAACAATAATGGCAAAAATGGTGGGAAACGGCCGTATAACGAGCCTTCCACCTCCGACAACAAACGAGCTAAGCGTAATCGTTATGAACCTACGTTCACTAACTACACTGCCCTCGTCGAGTCTCGGGGAGAGGTTTATCAGGCCACAAGCTCCAGTGTGCCTTACAAAAAACCGGGATCCATCCGAAAAGACATTTCGAAAAGAGACACCACCAAGTTCTGTCGTTACCATAACGACTACGGACATGACACTAATGAATGCAACCAGTTAAAAGACGAAATCGAGTTCCTTATTAGGCAAGGACACTTGAGAAGGTACATACGGGCCTCGGGAACTTCCCAACGAGAAGCTCCAGGTGGCAACGAGCAGGCGTTTACACGCCAATGCTCGCCACCATTACAGCCTGCCCCCGTGGCCGGAACACTCTTAACCATTTGTGGAGGCCTGCACCTCGCAGGAAATAGCGGAAAGGCCAGAGAACGATACGCTCGGACTCTATGTCACGACCAGGACATCAAGATGATGACTGTGGAGGACCGTGCACAAAAAAAGGCTCGCTCAGAGAAGGGTGAGATAACCTTCTCTGATGACGATTCCCAACACGTCCGGTTCCCACATTCCGATTCGCTGGTCGTGGACATCCAAATGGCCAATATGATGGTAAAAAGGGTACTGGTCGATACAGGAAGTTCAGTGAACATCCTGTGTAAGTCAACACTGGAGCGCATGAAGTTGTCCGTAAAAGACTTGGAGCCCCTGCCGGAATGATCAAGCTTCCAGTAACGACGGGTACAGTGCCCGCAACAAGGACATTACTCACCACTTTTGTAGTGGTCGATTGTCCTTCGGCATACAACGCCGTTATTGGAAGGCCCATACTGGTTGATCTACGGGCCGTCACCTCTATGTGGCACCTAGCCATGAAATTCCCGACGGACGCGGGGGTAGGACGCGTCTTAGGAAACCAAAGGGAAGCCAGGGAGTGCTACAACGCCTCAATCACAAAGACGAAAAGTGGGACATCGAGGAGCACTACCCCAGATCGATTGCAGATGGCAATAGACACGCAAGCCCAATCCGGTGGTGAAGTCACCAAATAGGGTGTTGCCCAAAGCGAGGATGGAGATTTGGATCCTCGCTTTGGGGATTTTGAAGAAAATGTTGGACCCGTCGAGGACCTGGAGGAGGTCCAACTCGACAAAAGAGACCCGACCAGAGTCGTATAGGTTGGGAAGAACTTAGAGCCTACTATAAAGCAAGCACTGGTGGAATTCTTGCAAAAGAACAAGGAGGTTTTCGCCTGGACGCACAAAAACATGGTTGGAATAGATCCTGCAGTAATCAGCCATGTCCTAAACATAGATAAAACCTTTCCACCCGTGCAACAAAAGAGAAGGCTGCTCAATAAAGAAAGATCAAGGGCCTTGAAAGAAGAAGTCGAAAGGCTCAAGGAGAACGGGTTTATCAGGGTAGCGTTTTATCCGTCGTGGGTCTCCAATCCGGTGCTGGTCCCCAAGCCTAACGGCAAATGGCTGACCTGTGTGGATTTTACGGACCTCAATAAAGCCTGCCCAAAGGACTGCTTCCCGCTCCCAAGGATCGACCAGCTGGTCGATGCAACTACAGGACATGAGATCCTCTCGTTCATGGATGCATATTCAGGCTACAACCAGATCAGCATGCATCCCCCTGACGAGGATCGCACCAGCTTTCAGACCGATACGGGCTTATACTGTTACAGAGTGATGCCCTTCGGGCTGAAAATCGCAGGTGCGACTTACCAACGGCTAGTCAACCACATGTTTAAGGAGCTGATCGGTGTAAACATGGAGGTATATGTGGATGACATGCTGGTAAAGTCTAAGAAGGCAGAAGGACATGTGAGGGATTTGCAAGAATGCTTTAATGTGCTAGACAAGTACCGGATGAAGTTGAATCCCCTCAAGTGTTCCTTTGGAGTCGGATCAGGGAAGTTTTTGGGTTTTATAGTAAATTCAAGAGGAATCGAGGCCAACCCCGACAAGATAAGGGCCCTGATTGACATGAAGTCTCCAGAAAGGATTAAGGATGTACAAAGTTTAACTGGGAGGATTGTGGCCCTGAGTAGATTTATCTCGAAATCAACTGACAAGTGTGTCCCATTCTTCAATCTACTCAGGGGGAATAAGAAGTTTGAATGGACGGGGGACTTCGAACAAGCATTCCAGGCCTTAAAAACTCATATGGCGCAACCTCCCATCTTATCAAAACCAATCGAAGGAGAAACTTTGTATATTTATCTGGCAATTACCGAAGTTGCTGCTAGTGCGGTACTAGTACGGGAGGAAGAAGGCGTACAGAAAGCAGTCTATTATGTTAGCAAAAGGTTGATCGGTGCGGAATTAAGATATCCGCCAATCGAAAGATTAGCATATTGCTTAATTCTAGCCTCCAGGAAGTTGCGTCCTTACTTCCAAGCCCATCCTATCACAGTTCTAACCGACCAGCCCCTTCGGCAAGTCCTCCAAAAACCTGAGGCGGCTGGAAGGTTGTTAAAATGGGCAGTTGAACTAGGGCAGTTCGATGTAACTTATTCACCGCGGGCAGCAATCAAAGGACAAGTTTTGGCTGATCTTGTTGCGGAGTTCACTGAACTCCCAGGCAGTGAGCAGAGCGAACAGCCTGAAGCGCCCATGCCTCAAGACAAAACTCCTTCGTGGAAGCTATTCACGGACGGTTCATCCAACGAATCCCACGCTGGAGCAGGAGTGATATTGATAACGCCGGAGGGGCATCGATTTCACTGCGCAATCAGGTTCGACTTTGCAGCATCAAACAATGAAGCGGAATACGAAGCGCTCCTAGCTGGATTGAGAATGGCCAAAGATATGAGCATAAAGACGCTTGATATTTACAGTGACTCTCAGCTAGTCGTAAATCAAGTCCTAGGAGAATATCAAGCACGAGGATTAAAGATGATGGCCTACCTGAATAAAACGAAGGATTTGCTAGCCCAGTTTACAAAGTACACCCTCCAGCAAATCCCGCGAGACCAAAATTCGAATGCAGACGCCTTAGCTAAACTCGCGAGCGCGAAGAACGCTGACACTTTGAACATTGTGCCAGTGGAAAGATTAAGCAAGCCAAGTATACAAGCAACTGATTCCAGTATGGAAATTCGAATGGAAGATACATGGATGGCGCCTTACTTGGAGTATCTGACAAATGGTGCACTACCAACAGATAGAAACAAAGCCAGGACTCTGCAAAGGCGAGCCGCTAGGTACATACTGGTCGATAGTGTTATGTATCGAAGAGGATATTCAATGCCACTGCTCAGGTGTGTTACACCAGAAAAAACTAAGGAACTCATGAGGGAGGTGCATGAAGGCTTCTGCGGAGATTATGCTGGGGGGCAGAGTTTGGCAAAAAAGGTTCTAAGACAAGGTTACTTCTGGCCAACAATGAACGAGGATTCAATGGAGTATGTACGAAGATGCGACAAATGTCAGAAGTTCTCCAAGATCCCACGAGCAGCTCTGAATGAACTAAAACAGATGCAGAGCCCATGGCCCTTCACAGTGTGGGGGATAGATTTGATTGGATCCCTGCCAACAGGGAAAGGAGGAGTAAAGTATGCAGTTGTGGCAGTCGATTACTTCACAAAATGGGCAGAAGCTGAACCACTCGCAACCATCACGACCAAAAAAGTTCTTGACTTCGTCATCAAGAACATTGTATGCCGGTATGGATTGCCCAGGAAGATAGTTTCAGACAACGGGACCCAATTTGACAGTGATTTATTCACCAATTTCTGCGAAAGGCATGGAGTCATTAAAAGTTTTTCTTCAGTCTCACATCCCCAAGCGAATGGGAAAGTCGAAGTCGTGAACAAAACTCTTAAGGACACCCTGAAGAAAAGACTTGAAGAAGCCAAAGGAGCGTGGCCAGAACAACTGCCTGAAGTCCTCTGGTCGTATAGAACATCCCACCGAATAGCAACAGGGCATACCCCATTTTCCCTAGCCTACGGATATGAGGCCATGTTACCTGTCGAGTTAGATCCCCCCTCACATCGGCGTTTGACTTACGACCAGGACGTGAACAGCCAGCTGATGATGGAGTCCCTAGACTCGATCGACGAGATGCGAGAAAAATCTCAACTCCGAGTTGCTGCCTACCAGCAAAAAGTCGCCCGATACTTTAACTCCAAAGTTAAAGAAAGAAAATTCAACGTCGGAGATTTGGTGCTACAACGAGTTTTCTTAAATACCCGCGACCCCACTGCTGGAGTGCTCGTACCTAACTGGGAAGGACCTTACCAGATTGAAGAAGTTCTTCACCCAGGCATCTACAAACTTGCACGCTTAAAGGGAGATCTCGTTTCGCGCTATTGGAATGGAGAACACCTACGCTAGTATTATCAATGAACAGCCCTTCTTAAAGGACTGGCTTGTTTAAATTTCTCTTTTTAATTTTTACAAGTTTTGCAAAGAGGGTTAGCCACGTTGTATGGCTAACTGCTCGTATATGTAAGATTCTATTTCAGAATCACTCGTAAAGACATGTTTAGTCCATTTTTAATACGAGATTATAAGGGACTATGCTCAGCCAGTCATTCTTGCCAACCTTTGTGAATTTATATTTACAAGTATTTGTTCATTACGTGTGTTGTTTTGCTGTATTACAAGTACCAGTTTTACTATGAACAGGAACGTTCGAGCAGGTTATGGTCAAGCCAAGTGACCAAGGACCTAAAGCTCCTCGATCACTTGGGGGGCATATAAGGCACATCGATAGCAAAGCATACTTCTCAAGGTATGTAAACACATGAACAAAATAAGTGAAAGCATGCTACAGTACTTAGAGTATTTTTCAAAATTTGTGTTTGTTAAATCATGGCAAAGTATTATGCTAAGTTCGGTCATACGGAAAAATGTTATAATAAGTAAAGATATTATAGCATCAAGATTTAAGCTTTTACACCGCAAGCATCGTAGCTTGGATGTAACTGTTCAAGTAAAAAGATTTGCTGCCCGTACAGCAAAGTTTCAAAAAGAAACTACTGTCTTTACATCGCGACCCTTGGGTCGTATATCCAAAAAAGAAGAAAAAACAAATGAGAAGAATTCAAGAGGCATTTGGGGCTGGAGGATCCTGGGCAGCATCCTGGTTAGTCACGTCCTCAACAGCATCTTCTTCTTCCAAACCAGCGACGCTTGGAGTTGCAGGGGTCGCGGCTCTTGCCTCCTCTTCGGCCAGTTGGGCAGCACATCGGGCCAGCTCCGCAGTTCTGACTTCCTCTGAAAGGTAGCTAAAGTCAGCACCCTAATTGTGTTTCCAGAAATTGTAGAAACATCGGAGTGTTGTCCTCTTATACTTTTCCAGATTCTTGGAGTTGTCAAGCTCCAACTGCTTCACTTTGCCCTCGAGGGAGAGAATAGCCTCATCCTTGGTCTTGAGTACCTCCCCCAGATGCTTGATTTCGCGAAGATGGGTTTTGTTGAACTCCCGGTACTCTTGCCTCAACTTGACCGCTGCTTCCTTCGCAGCTTCAGCCTCGGACAACTTAGTCACCGCTGCATCCCTCTCTCGGATCACTGCCTCCAACTCCTTAGCATGCTTAGCCTCATCAGCCGAAAGCTCCTCGGCCCCCTTCACCTGATACCTCTCGATGGCTTTTGCCTCGGCCTGCTCGATGTAAGCCTGGGCTCGGGTACGAGCAGCAATGGCAGAAAGTAAGGCCTGTGCACAAAGAAAAAGGAGTTAGAACTTATCACAAGGACTAAAAAACTAAAGACTCGAAGAATAAAGAAACACTTACGCTGGAGATTTCGTTCAAAGCCCTGTTCATGATCTGGTCGACTGGCAGCTCTTTAGCTTGAACCATTACGACCCTAACACGCTCGCCTTTGCCAATGCGATCGAGGCGGTCCCTGGTAGATTGAATGGCACGGCTCATGAGTCTGGCCCCATGAGCCTCTTCACGAGAAAGCTGCTCCCTGGCAGGCGCAGCTGGAGGATTCGGCCGAACGGGAGTAGTTTGCTGTTCAGAAGGAGCTGGAGGAGGAGTAGGAGTTCGCCCAGTTGGCGCGGGACTTTGCCCAGTAGGCGTACCCCGAGGAGGATTTTCTGATCGACCCTTCTTGGCTGGAGGGCCTCGACTGGATTCACCAGTTCTCTTCTTAGGCTTTCGTTGGAGTTGAGGAACTTCCTCTTCCTCCTCGGCCTGGTACATGTCAAAAATGTTGGGAGTTGACATATCTGCATGAAGATAAACATAGCAAGTTTATAAAAAGGAGGCAGGTGAAAGTAAGTTAGACAATTGAAAGGAGGTAACAAAGTAAATACCCGAGCTACAACTACTGGTCGCTACACTACTGACTCTGTTAGTCATATACTCATTATATGGCATGAAGAAGTCTGACCCTAAGTTTGGAGCATATGTAAAGTTACCATCCCCGTCAAACAAGTGACAGGGAATCGGTAAACCATTTAAAAGCAAAATAACTTTACCATTATCATCGGAAGATTCTCCGAAGTCAACAATGGGTTCTTTGGCCTTTTCTTTCCCCTTGCCTTGGGGAGCAGAAGGCCTTTCTGCGGAAGGGCTACCCGTGGGTTCCCTGATTGTAACTCCTGTTGGCCTCCTCCTAGGAGGAGGCACAGGAGGTTGCTGCTCGGGAACCCCCTCGGCAGTGGCTTCATCCACCACGGGCCCTCTATTTTCATGGCGAGGAGCCATAAGGCCAGACGACCTCAAGTTCTTTTCGAGTGTCAGGGTCTTGACACATTTTGCTGCATCAGACATCCTGGCCAGAGTGTTAGACCTCGACACCATGTTTGGTGTTGGGGTCGGACGTAACCAAGGTCCTGAAAAACAGATTAAGTTTGAGAAAAAATGAAAGGAAACACTCTATGTTAAAGTATCGACTAGACGAAGACAAGTTTATACCTCCTCTCGCGAAGGCCAAGTTGTCACTGGTTATGTCCAGAGTAAAGAAGTACTCCTTGTTGTAGTGCCCCACGTTTGATATATGGGTAGTACCACTCAAGAACGTTCGACCGGTCTCCTGGTGGCAGAAGTGGAAAAAGCCTGTCCCGTTGTGCTGTGGGTTGGACTTGAGGTCAAAATGATAGTTGACCTCGTGGGGTGAAGGTTCTGGCCATTTGTTAAGTTTGTACAGGACATAGAGTGCGGCCAGCATTCTATATTCGTTTGGAGTTATTTGGAAGGGAGCGACGCCGAAAGAATTGGCCACCCCCACAAAGAAGGGATGAAGAGGGAGATAAGCTCCCGCCTCGATGTGATACCGGGACCAGGCGCTGTTCGCCCCTCTTGGACGGTTAGCCCTCTGGTCCGCGGTGGGACGTATAATGGTTACCCCCGTGAGGGGGAATTTCCTGAAGCAGTTAGCAACCATTCGAAGGGTCACAGAACTGGCTGGGGGAGTATACCACTCGACATCAGGCGGATTCTGATGACGAGGACGAGCCCTAGTTTGGATATTAGGGTCAGGTACAAGATTTTCTCGACCGCTGGTCGAGGGGGCCCTAGCCTGCGAATCAGGCTGGGCAAGAGGAGTAGGGTTGCTTTTAGACTCGGGCCTTTTCTTGCCAGAAGACTTGGAGCGAGCCATTGGAGAGGAAGGATGTGGTCTGGAAGAGGATCGCGAGAAAGGAATCTCGTGGACACGTACAGCTGGTTGTTCTTCCCCCTCGAGCAACTGGGCAAGAAGGTCGTCGTTGATGGGTCTTTCATCTCCCCACAAATCTGGCATTAAGGTCTGCAAACAGAAGAATAGGGAGGTGAGGAAATAGAACTCTAAAAAGCTTTTTAGAATAACGCTGGTCGAGTATAAAAGTTAGGCTTTTATACAACAACATTCTATCAAAAAGCTAGTTTTTCTACACGAACAGTTTGAAAAGTGGATCAAAGGGTGAAAGTAAAAAGTTTTTCTGTAAAAGCTTTTTCAACTCCCCTTAGGACGGGAAAAATTTATTTTTCAACTGGCTTAAAAATCGAAATGTTACTTCGGTTTTACGTCCTAAAAAACATGATCCTGGGTTTTTAAACTAACTCGTAACTCTACTACGCCTACAAAACATTCTGTCTACAAGCATTTTAAACCAGAAACAGAAAGACTTAAACAGTATACCACCAGAAGCATGCATCACGAGAAATTAGAAGCATGGGGTTTCGAAAACTTACCAAGAAAAGTGATCGTGAAGGTGGCAGAAAGGTCTTCAGAGATTAAAGAGTCCGCAGTCTGAGTCTTGGAAGTGCAGGAAAACGGTCTCCGGAGATGATTAAAGCTTTGGTTTTTAGGGTTTTCTGCAAAGATAATGGCGTGCGTAAAAAGAAAGAAGAGGCTCCAACGGTCTTATATAAGTTTGTCTCTGATATTAAAAAAGTGTGATCATTAGTTTTCCTTTTTCAAAGTATGGGGAAACGTGATGGCCGTCAAAATCGTTTCTGGGGAACTGAAAAGACACGATTAGACAGAAGTGGGTTGCTTTTTTCAAGAACACACGAAGGGTTCTGACACGTCAGGAGGAGTTACCGAAGAGTCGTTCGTTCAAAGTTTATTTACTGTTCGTAGTAAATAAACTTTGGGGGGCAAATGTTATCCAATAAATTAGCATTGGTGACGTGGCAAATAATCTCTTGACACGTGGCTGATACTTGGAAGCGTCTGCTAGAGTATCGACCAGGAGACACAGTAGAAGCAGGGCAAGCCTGTCTTACCCGCGACCAGTCTGGTCGGTAGTTCCGCATACAAGGCAACATTTATGGGAAGATCTTTATGAATCCCGAAATTATCTCATACAATCTTCTGGATACCCGATTATTCAGGGAAGAATATCTATAACAATCTCTTGTAACCCTCCTTGAGCCTATAAATAAGAAGAGATAGCTCAAGGGAGGGGGGCTTTTTTCTTGGACTTTGGAATCATAGGAAGTAATAGTAATTCTCCAAGTAAATCTGTATTGTTCTTGAGAAGAGTGTGAAACTCATTGAACCCTGGTTCTTTGATCACCCTTCTGATTTTATATCAATATTATTCTAAGTGGACGTAGGTCATTACCAGATCCTGGGGCCGAACCACTATAAATTATTGTGTTTTCTTTACTTTTGTCATTGCGTTCTTCTCTATACATTCGTCCATATCAATCACGTTTTGACTCTGTGTCAGTTGGCCAAATCTTGGGTCAACAACATACCTTTTAACGATATGTTTTGCTTACTTGTACCTTGTATGCCCCCCACGTGATCGGGGAGCTTTAGGTCCTTGGTCACTTGCCTTGACTAGAACCTGCCCGAACGTTACTGCTCGTATCAATGCAATTAGAATTATAATACAGCAAAACAACACACGTAATGAGCAAATACTTATAATAAATACAATAGTTGGCAAGAAATGACTGGCTGAGCACAGACCCTTTTATTCTCGTAGTAAATGGACTAAACATGTATTTACGAGTGATCAATAAGATCTTACACAAAACTTGTAAAAAGTAAAATTTATACAAGCCAATTCTTTAAGAAGAATTGTTCATTGATAATACTTGCGTAGGTGTTCTCCATTCCAATATCGAGGAATGAGATCTCCATTTAAGCGGGCAAGTTTATAAGTTCCTGGTTCAAGGACTTCATCAATCTGGTAAGGCCCTTCCCAATTTGGCCCGAGTACTCCAGCAGCTTGATCGCGGGTGTTAAGAAAAACTCTTCGGAGCACAAGGTCTCCAACATTGAACTTTCTTTCTCAAACTTTGGAGTTGAAATATCGGGAAACCTTTTGCTGGTATGCAGCTACTCGGAGCTGGGCTTGTTCTCGCCTTTCATCAATCGAGTCCAAGGATTCCATGAGTAACTGGCTGTTAGAATCCTGGTCGTATATTAATCTATGGTGAGAAGGCGGATCCAACTCAACAGGCAACATGGCCTCATACCCGTATGCCAAGGAAAACGGGGTATGACCTGTTGCTATTCGGTGGGAAGTTCTATATGACCAGAGGACTTCAGGCAACTATTCTGGCCATGCTCCCTTAGCTTCTTCATGTCTTTTCTTCAGTGTATCCTTCAGCGTTTTGTTGACTGCCTCTACTTGTCCATTCGCCTGGGGATGAGCAACTGAAGAAAAGCTTTTAATAATGTCGTGGCATTTGCAGAAGTCTATGAATAGATCACTGTCGAACTGGGTGCCATTATCTGAGACTATATTTTTTGGCAATCCATAGCGACAGATGATGTTTTTGACCATGAAGTCAAGCACTTTCTTCGCTGTTATGGTCGCGAGTGGCTCAGCCTCAGCCCATTTGGTGAAGTAGTCGATGGCAACCATTGTGTACTTTACACCACCTTTCCCCGTAGGCAAAGATCTGATTAGATCTATTCCCCAAATCGTAAAGGGCCATGGACTCTACATCTGCTTTAACTCATTGGGAGCTGCTCGTGGGATCTTAGAAAACCTTTGACACTTGTCACATTTTCGCACGAACTCCATGGAGTCTTCATTCATTGTTGGCCAAAAATATCCTTGCCTTAGGATCTTTTTCGACACGCTTTGCCCCCCAGCGTGGTCCCCGCAAAAACCTTCGTGTACCTCATTCATCAACTCTTTGGCTTTCTCCTTTGTAATACACCTGAGAAGTGGCAGTGAGTATCCCCTTCGGTACAGAATTCCATCGACCAGGATATACCTAGCAGCCTGCCACTGAAGGGTCCTAGCTTTGTTTCTGTCCACTGGTAGCACACCTCTTGATAGATACTCTACATATGGCGCCATCCATGTATCCGCCATTTGGATGACTAGAGAGGTTTCTGTTGCTTGGATGCTGGGTGCGGGCAGTCGCTCGACTGGCACTATGTTCAGAGTATCAGCATCTTTTGCACTTGCCAACTTTGCCAAAGCGTCTGCATTGGAATTCTGATCACGAGGCACTTGCTGTAGAGTGTATTTGCCAAACGGGGCTAACAGATCCTTTTCTTTGTTCAGATAGGCACCCATTTTTAATCCTCGTGCTTGATACTCTCCCAAGATCTGATTCACGACAAGCTGAGAATCACTATAAATGTCAAGTGCTTTAATGTTCATGTCCTTGGCTAATCGCAGTCTAGCAAGTAGTGCTTCATATTCAGCCTCATTGTTAGAGGCAGTGAAGTCAAATCTTATTGCACAGTGAAATCGATGCCCTTCCAGCATTATCAATATCACTCCTGCTCCTGCGTGGGATTCGTTAGATGATCCATCGGTGAATAATTTCCATGAGGGTGCTTGTGTTTGACATTCAGGCTCGCTAAGCTCCTCGATCTGCTCGCCACCCGCGGGCTCTGTAAACTTGGCGATGAAGTCAGCTAAGGCTTGTCCCTTTATTGCTGCTCGCGGCAGGTAAGATATGTCGAACTGCCCGAGCTCGACTGCCCACTTTAGTAATCTTCTGGCAGCCTCTGGCTTTTTCAGAACTTGCCGAAGAGGCTGGTAAGTTAATACCATAATCGGATGGGCTTGGAAATAAGGTTGCAGCTTCCTAGAGGCCAATACTAAGCAGTAGGCTAACCTTTCAATGGGGGGATATCTTAATTCTACCCCGATCAGCCTTTTGCTTATGTAATAGACAGCCTTCTGCACACCTTCTTCTTCTCTCACCAGAACAGCACTAGCAGTGTAATCTGTGATTGCCAGGTAGACGAACAAAGTCTCTTTATCTACTGGCTTCGTCAGGACATGCGGCTGCGCCATATGTGCTTTCACTGCTTGAAAGGGCTGTTCGCACTCATCCGTCCATTCAAATTTCTTGCTGCCTCTAAGTAGATTGAAAAATGGGGCACACTTGTCCGTTGATTTTGAAATAAATCTACTAAGGGCGGCAATTCTCCAAGTCAGACTTTGGACATCCTTAATCTTTACTGGCGACTTCACCTCGATCAGGGCTTTTATCTTCTTGGGATTAGCTTCAATTCCTCTTGAGTTAACTATGAATCCCAAGAACTTCCCTGATCCAACTCCAAAGGAACATTTGAGGGGATTCAGCTTCATCCTATATTTATTAAGGACGTTGCATGACCTTCTGCCTTCTTTAACTTAACCAGCATGCCGTCGACGTAAACATTCCATGTGTGCCCCGATCAGCTCCTGAAACATGTGGTTGACGAGTCTCATGTAAGTCACACCAGCATTTTTCAAACCAAAGGGCATCACCTTGTAACAGTAGAGCCCTGTATCGGTTCGAAAGCTAGTGTGATCCTCATCAGGGGGATGAATACTAATTTGGTTATACCTAGAGTATCCATCCATAAATGAGAGGATCTCGTGTCCTGCATAGAGGTCTCATTTTAGTAATTAATATTAGTTTACTGAAATATCATTTACAAGGAACTAAGTGTTTTAAGGATAAAATACAATGAGGGGTAAAACGGTATTTTAGTCCCATCTCATTGTAGACCGTCTATAGAGGATTGAGTGATAATTATGGTTCTAACAATGGATAACTAATGACGTATCTATATTGCTTATAGAGCGTTCTATGAATTCAAGAGTGCAATTCCGAGTCTTTAGTGGAGTCACAAGGAATTAATAAGTTAGTAAATTTATTTGTTAAATTTATGATAACTTATTGGAGCTTGATTTCATAGGCTCATGGTCCCCACAGTATCTTAGATAAAATCATCTAGATAGTCTCATTTAATTTATTTAATTATCAAAGTTGACCAGGTTAATTTTGGATAGTTTCACAGAGTTATGCTGTAACGCCCTACTTCCTTAGAGCCGTTACTAAGTGAGTTTTTAAGACAAAACAGTGTGCAATGAACTCGCTAACCGAGGTTTTGAAACAAAAGTGTGACTAGTTAAAAGTTAAGGCTGTAATCTCTGAAAATGCGTCGTTTCATTAAAACTTCTATTATTAAACATTTGGGATCCCAAAATAAGGTTTGAAAACTAATTACATCTTGAAATAAGGTTACAGTTGAGAAATCATAAAATCATAGGTTATTACAGCCATTTTTGAATAAACCCCCAACCAAAGCAGTCGGGCAGGCCAAACATGTTCGCGTCGCTTCACGCTCTCCGTACTCATGGTTGGTTGACTCAGTCCTTGCAACTACCTGCCACACGGAGCACCCGTGAGCCGAAGCCCAGCAAGAAAACCCAAATAACACATAACATATGCAAATCAAATAGCTGGCATAATTCACTGACACATAGGAAAAACCATCATAATAAACAAGTACGGCCATGCCGCCCCCAAGGCCTTACCAAAGCCTGGAGTTTCGGTTCTCACCGCGAGGATAACTCATGTATCCCTTGGGTCCCACCCTGAATATAAGCATCCCATGTGCTGTGTGTTACTTTCGGCCCCACGGCCGCCCCGGCCTACGCCGTACCCGGCCCCACGGCCGCCCCGGCCTACGCCGTACTCGGCCATTGCCGTTCAATTCATCATAATCACACATACAGTACATTCGAAATAATCATTCACACACATCATGATTCATTTAAGATTAAACATTTGCTCATAGTACAATCTGGGGCCATGCCCTACAATCACACAGTGGGGCCATGCCCTAATCTCGGGTGTTACGGTTTTCTTACCTGCATTCCGAGCCTCCTGATGCACTAAAGCCGCGAGCACGGTCCTCAAGCACGAGCCTCACCAACAACCTAGTCACAACACACAAGAAACATCCCTCAACACTAATCAACCCAAAACCACTTCCCGGGACCAATCCCGCACTCTCGGGACTCCCAAAATCCTAAAATAAGTCATTGGAAACATCCCCCGAACCCCTGGAGCAAAAGCTCAAAAATGGAAATTTTGGTGTCCTGAAAATGGCCTAGCGCCGCGGTGCTGCCCTATAGCGCCGCGGCGCCCAGCGAGTCAGAGAACCACCTCGCCCGGACACAGCCTCGCGGCGCCCCATCGCGAACCCAGAATTTCTGGGTTTTTCACCTTCAATTCCTTCAACCAAAATACCTCCAAACCAACCCAAACACATATCTCAACCCAAAAACTCAATTCCAAACCTCATATGAACAACTTAACAACCTATAGGCACTATATACAAGATCAAAACATCAACACACCTAAGAATCCACCCCTTGATTCCTATTTTCAGCCACCCAAACCAAAACTCAAACAACTAACTCAAAACTTCAACAAAAACAACTCAAGCTCTAGATTTTACCAATCAAAACAGAAATCAAAACTTAGATGTGTCTAAAAACCTTACCTCAAATGGAGAACCCACACAAAGTCCTTGATCTCCTCCTAGACTCCCAGTTCTCCTTCTCTTCTTCTTCTTGCCCTAACCTTCTTTCTCCTTCTCTTTCTTCTCTTCAATTTCTATCAAGCCTCAAGTGGCATAAATGCCCCAAACCGTATACCCCCAAATCCCAGCTGCCATTTATCTATTTCCCAACCAAATGACCAATTTGCCCCTCCTTGCCTATCCTTTCCTACTTAAACCTCAAGGGCACTTAAGTCCTTTCATTTCTATTTCATTTCTACCATTTTCTTTCTAAAACTTGTTACTCTCAGCAGTAACTAATGGTTACCCAGGTTACTAAATCTCCAATAACCATTACCCGCTAAATCTCAACTTAACCATAAAATCCCAAGGTACCCCTAGGCTCCTCCCGAGCCGGGTATAGAAATCCCGTTGTGACTCTTGAGTTAACTACCTCTCTAGGACCGTCTCGGCACGTGCATCACAATAATACAACCACACCCACGTGGTACAAATCACGGAATACAATTATCACATATATGCCCTCAGCGAGCTAAAATTACAATTATGCCCTTCAACCACAATCAGGGCCTACATGCATACTAATACACATAGTCATGCATCTCAGATAAACAGTTAGTCAAATAACATGCTTTAAATCATAACCATGCATTTAACTCATAAAATCACACATAAATCCCAACATGCCCTCCTGGCACACTAAACAAGGCCCTTAAGCCTTATTAGCGATTTTGGGTCGTTACATATGCAATTTAGAGAAATTTTTTTATTTTAGGACTAATTTATTAATTAAGACAAATTGCTGTCTAAATTAATAAATAAGTTTAAATAAATGCTCAAATTATAAATAATTAATTTGATGAAGGGAAATTTAACAGGCTTTGAATTTAAGTCCAACAGGCTTGTTTATCCAAAAATCAGTTGCTGATGACGTGGCAAGGATTTTTGACACGTAGCAGAGATATGGCTCGCCTATCGACCAGCATTATTTCTACGCGAAGAGATCAAGTTCTATATACGACCAGCCTGGTCGTATATTCGCTCATTTATGTAAAGATCTGTATAGTTGTGATGATATCCGAGAATATCTCTTCATTATGACCTGCAGATCCGATCATTAAGAATAGATATTATTTCCTAATTCATGTAACTCTTCCTGAGCCTATAAATACACAAGAGATAGCTCAAGGAAGGGGATTGATCTTTTTTACTTGGAGAATTATATTACTATTATCCATCGTTGTATTGTTTTCTCCTTCAAAGGTCTGTAAAACTCAGGAACCCTAGTTCTTTGATCACACCTTGGGAGCTCAATATTAATAGTAGTATCAAGTGGACGTAGGTCATTACCAATCGCTGGGACCACACCACTATAAATCCCTGTGTTCTTTATCTTTCCATTATATTATTTTCAAGCTCTATATCATTTTCTTTTCGTTTCCTAGACTCTATGTTGTTGACCAAAATCAGGGTCAACATTCTGGTGCTTTCATGGAGAGACTTGAATCCAAGAAAATCTAATGGCAAAGACTACCAAGAAAACTGGACAAGCTGTTGCCGCACCATCCCAGCCTCCTCCACCAAACATGGCTGAAGACGAACCTCATTTGGAGTTCGATGAGGAGGAAGTGGACTCTGAGGCCCTCAAGACAACGCTGGGGGTGTTACAAGATGAATTGGCCACTCTAAGGGCCAATCAAGAAAGTGCCGCCGAGATAATGGCGTCACAGCAGAGGGAGATAGAGCGCCAGCGCCAAGAGCTGAGCGAGAGACAGTCAGAGATGGACCGTCGTCAGAGGGACGCCATGGCAGCCCTTCAAGCAGCCCTCCAATTGGCAAGGAATCAGGCTGCACCTGCCTCGTAGCCTAATCAACCCCCAAGTGGGCCACCTCAAAGAGGTCCCAATCCTAGCCCTCCGCTCCAGCCAACAAGCCCTCAAAGGCCAGAGCAGCCACCAATGCCTCAGGATGAGGTCCCACCTAGGGACCCTGAGACGCAGCCTCCATCCCAGGCTGGTCGAGGCAATCCCCTGCGTCCAAGGCAGAATAAGGCCGGGCAACAGACCCGACGCCCTAGACGCCCAGAGGGTGAAGAGCCGCACCCACTGAGCAGGGGGCAGCGTCCTTCTGCCAACAAAAGGAATTCAGAGACAGACTCTGCGGTCAGGGGTCCTCCACGGCATGACAATGCACGGGGACCCACCGACCAGCGCAGGCCTCCCCCTAATGCTTGGGAAGTTCCAGCCAAAGGAGGCAACAGAGGAAACCGTCGGTCCCACCATAACCAGTCAAGGTTTAGAGATGGCAACGACTACAATGAGGCCGACTCAGGCAGAGGGAATGCTGGTCAGAAAAACGAGGAGAGAGGTGGAGGCAGAAGCCCACCACCTAGAGAAGACTGACAAGCAGGACGTAATGCTGGGGGGCAACCCAGACAAAACAACATCTTTAGCCAGCGAGCAGCGGCGGAGAGATGACGACTTGAAGGATGTGCTCAACAACCGCCGAGAAAGGCATGATGAGTACATTCCCCCGGCACCGGAGGTCCCAGCAACTCCTAAAGCCATTCAAGCTCAAATCGATGCCCTGAACCATACTATACAGCAGCTGGTTGGGGGCAGACATCGCATATCGAGTACGATCGGAGGAGAGGCACCCCTTTCATACAAAGGATTGCTATGGCAGAAACCCCCAGTACGTTCAAGATGCCTACTCTGCCAAACTTTGACGTGTACGGAGACCCGGTGTCTCATGTAAACAAATTTGAGATACAAATGGACATTCAAAAAGTCTCTGAAGACGCTCGCCATAGGATCTTCCCAGTGACTCTTTCTGATGCCGCTCAGGAGTGGTTCTTTAAGTTCCCTCCTGCAAGTATAATATCCTGGGAAATGTTCGTGAAGGAGTTTTACGAACAATTCTATGCGGGTCGTGTGCACTCCACTGAGGCAAACCAACTGGTCGAAATACGCCAGAAAGAAGGAGAGCCTTTGAAGGAGTATTTTCAGCGCTTCATGCGAGCCGCAGTAGGAGCCAAGACTGTGGGCGATGAAGGTAAGATGATGGCCCTAACCGCTGGGGTTAGGCGCCATTCTCCTCTCTAGAGTAGCCTCAGAAAGCATGGGGCTAATACTACCCAAGAGTTTTTAGATCGAGCTGACTGGTACATCAAGCTCGAGGACGCGATTGCCAACAAAGGCAAATCGCCAGCAAAGGACAAGGGGCCCAAAGAAGAACTCGCCAAAGCCGCCAATGGGTCTAAGCCCAATGGCAACGGCAAAGGTAACAGGAATGGCAACGGTAAAAATGGTGGAAAGCAGGCGAATGGCGAACCCTTGACCTCCAAGATTAAACGCCCCAAAATTAATCGATATGAACCGAAATTCACCAATTACACCGCCTTTGTCGAAAGCCGAGCCGAGGTGTTCTAAGCGACCAACTCGAGCGTGCCCTACAGACGACCCACGCCTATAAGAAAGGATATCTCCAAGAGAGATTCGACAAAGTTCTGTCATTATCATAACGACTACGGGCACGACACCAATGAGTGTAACCAGCTGAAGGATGAGATTGAGTTCCTGATAAGGCAGGGACACTTAAGAAGATATGTACGAGCCGCGGGAGGTTCTCAGCGAGAGGCTTAAGGTGGGAACGAGTCGGTGCCTGCATGCCAGCACTCACCACCTTTACAGCCAGCTCTCGTGGCAGGTACCCTACTCACCATCTGCGGAGGCCCACATCTTGCAGGAGATAATGGAAAAGCGAGGGAACGATATGCTCGAACCCTACGCCACGACCAGGACATTGAGATGATGAGTGTTGAGGAACGTGCACCCCAAAAGGCTCGAATAGAGGAGGAACCGATCACCTTCTCTGATGACGACGCCAAGCATGTATGATTTCCACACTCCGATCCGCTGGTCGTGGATGTCCAAATCACAAATATGATGGTGAAAAGGGTGTTGGTCGATACAGGAAGTTCGATCAACTTCCTATATAAGTCCTCGCTGGAAAGGATGAAACTGTCCATCAAGGACCTAAAGCCATGCAACCAAACCATTTATGGTTTTTCCGGAGAAGGGCTCGCCCCGGTAGGGTCAATTAAACTCCCAATCACAGCATGTACCGCGCCTGCTAACAGGACATTACTCACCACTTTTATAGTGATTGATTGTCCTTCGGCGTATAATGCTGTGATAGGGAGACCTATTCTGGTTGACCTATGAGCCGTCACATTTGTATGGCACCTCACCATGAAATTCCCAACAGACGCAGGAGTAGGTTGCGTTCTGGGAAACCAACGAGAGGCAAGAGAATGCTACAACGCCTCGATCACCAAGGCAAAGAAGGGTGTATCGAAGGATGCCGCCGGAAAAGAGTTGCAAATGGCATCTGATGTTCAAGCCCGCTCAGGTGATAATCTCACCAAACATGGCGTTGTCCAAAGTGAGGATAGAGACTTAGATCCTCGCTTTGGGGATTTCGAAGAAGAATTAGGCCCCATCGAGGACCTTGAAGAAGTCCAACTCGATGAGGAAAATACGACCAGAGTTGTGAAAGTCGGTAAAAACTTATAGACAATAACAAAACAAGCACTGGTGGAGTTCTTAAAAAAAAACCAGGACGTCTTTGCCTGGTCGCATAAAGACATGGTTGGGATAGATCCTACAATCACCAGGCATGTCCTGAACATTGACAAAAGCTTTCCTCCTGTGCAGCAGAAAAGAAGGCTACTCGACAAAGACCGATCGAAGCTTTGAAGGAAGAAGTCGAGAAGCTGAAGAAGAATAAGTTCATCAGGTTGGCATTTTATCCATCATGGGTCTCCAATCTCATACTCGTGCCCAAGCTGAATGGCAAGTGGTGTATGTGCGTGGATTTTACAGACCTCAATAAAGCCTTTCCTAAAGACTGCTTCCCACTCCCGAGGATCGACTAGTTGGTCGATGCCACTGCAGGACACGAGATCCTCTCATTTATCGATGCATACTATGGGTATAACTAAATTAGTGTGCATCCCCCTGATGAGGATCACACTAACTTTCGAACCGAAACAGGGCTCTACTGTTACAAGGTGATGCCCTTTGGTTTGAAAAACGCTGGTCTGACTTACCAGAGACTCGTCAACCACATGTTTAAGGAGCTGATCAGGGCAAACATGGAGGTTTACGTCGACGACATGCTGGTTAAGTCGAAGAAGGCTGAAGGACATGTAAGGGATTTGCAGGATGCTTCAACGTCCTTAATAAATATAGGATGAAGTTGAATCCCCTAAAATGTTCCTTCGGAGTTGGATCGGGGAAGTTCTTGGGATTCATAGTTAACTCAAGAGGAATTGAAGCTAATCCCAAGAAGATAATAGACTTGATCGAGATGAAGTCGCCAGTAAAGATTAAGGATGTCCAAAGTCTGACTGGAAGAATTCAAAATCAACGAACAAGTGTGTCCCATTTTTCAATCTACTCAGAGGCAGCAGAAAATTTGAATGGACAGATGAGTGCGAACAGGCCTTTCAAGCACTGAAAGCACATATGGCGCAGCCGCCCATCCTGTCGAAGCCAGTGGATAAAGAGACTTTGTTCATCTTCCTGGCAATCACAGATTACGCTGCTAGTGCTGTTCTGGTGAGAGAAGAAGAAGGTGTGCAGAAGGTTGTCTATTACATAAGCAAAAGGCTGATCGGAGCAGAATTAAGATATCCCCCCATTGAAAGGTTAGCCTACTGCTTAGTATTGGCCTCTAGGAAGTTGCGGCCTTATTTCCAAGCCCATTCGATTATGGTATTGACCGACCAGCCACTTCGGCAAGTTCTACAAAAGCCAGAGGCTACCGGAAGATTACTAAAGTGGGCAGTCGAGCTCGGGCAGTTCGACATATCTTACCTGCCACGAGCAGCGATAAAGGGACAAGCCTTAGCTGACTTCATCGCTGAGTTTATAGATCCCGCGGGTGGCGAGCAGATGAGGAGCCTAGCGAGCCTGAATGTCAAACCCAAGCACCCTCGTGGAAATTATTCACCGACGGATCATCTAACGAATCCCACACAGGAGCAGGAGTGATATTGATAACGCCAGAAGGGCATCGATTTCACTATGCAATAAGATTTGACTTCACTGCCTCTAACAATGAGGCTGAATATGAAGCACTGCTCGTTGGACTGGGTTAGCCAAGGACATGAACATAAAAGAGCTTGGTATTTATAGTGATTCTCAGCTAGTCATGAATCAGATCTTGGGAGAGTATCAAGCGCGGGGATTAAAGATGGTCGCTTATCTAAACAAAGCAAAGGATTTGTTAGCCCAGTTCGGCAGATACACTCTACAGCAAGTGCCTCGTGATCAGAATTCCAATGCAGACGCTTTGGCAAAGTTGGCAACTGCAAAAGATGTTGATACTTTAAACATAGTGCCAGTCGAGCGACTACCCGCACCCATCATCCAAACAACAGAAACCACTTTAGTCATCCAGATGGCGGATACATGGATGGCGCCATATGTAGAGTATCTATCAAGCGGCGTGCTACCAGCAGACAGAAACAAAGCTAGGACCCTTCAGCGGCAAGCTGCTAGGTATATCCTGGTCAATGGAATTATGTACCGAAGGGGATACTCACTGCCACTTCTCAGGTGTATTACAAAGGAGAAAACCAAAGAGTTGATGAAGGAGGTACACGAAGGTTTTTGCGGAGACCACGCTGGGGGGCAAAGCCTGTCGAAAAAGATCCTAAGGCAGGGATATTTCTGGCCAACCATGAATGAAGACTCCATGGAGTTCGTACGAAAATGTGACAAGTGTCAAAGGTTTTCTAAAATCCCGCGAGCAGCTCCCAATGAGTTAAAGCAAATGCAGAGTCCATGGCCCTTTGCGGTTTGGGGAATAGATCTAATCGGATCTTTGCCTACGGAGAAAGGTGGTGTAAAGTACGCAGTGGTTGTCGTTGACTACTTCACCAAATGGGCCGAAGCTGAGCCACTCGCGACCATAACAACGAAGAAAGTTCTTGACTTTGTGGTCAAAAACATCATCTGTCGCTATGGATTTCCAAAAAAGATAGTCTCAGATAACAGCACCCAGTTCGACAGTAATCTATTCATAGATTTCTGCAAACGTCACGACATTATTAAAAGCTTTTCTTCAGTCACTCATCCCCATGCGAATGGACAAGTTGAGGCAGTCAACAAAACGCTGAAAGATACACTGAAGAAAAGACTTGAAGAAGCAAAGGGAGCAGGGCCAGAACAGTTGCCTAAAGTCCTCTGGTCGTACAGAACTTCCCACCGAACAACAGGTCATACCCCGTTTTCCTTGGCATACGGGTATGAAGCCATGTTGCCTGCTGAGTTGGATCCGCCCTCTCACCGCAGATTAACATACGACCAGGATTCTAACAGCCAGTTACTCATGGAATCCTTGGACTCGATTGATGAAAGGCGAGAACAAGCCCATCTCTGAGTAGCCGCATACCAGCAGAAGGTCGCCCGGTATTTCAACTCCAAAGTTCGAGAAAGAAAGTTCAATGTTGGAGACCTTGTGCTCCAAAGAGTTTTTCTTAACACCCGCGACCAGGCTGCTGGAGTACTCGGGCCAAATTGGGAAGGGCCTTACCAGATTGATGAAGTCCTTCACCCAGGCACTTATAAACTTGCCAGCTTAAACGGAGATCTCGTTCCTCGATATTGGAATGGAGAACACCTGCGCAAGTATTATCAATGAACAATTCTTCTTAAAGAATTGGCTTGTATAAATTTTACTTTTTATAAGTTTTGTGTAAGATCTTATTGATCACTCGTAAAGACATGTTTCGTCCATTTACTACGAGAATAAAAGGGACTGTGCTCAGCCAGTCATTTCTTGCCAACTATTGTATTTATTACAAGTATTTGCTCATTACGTGTGTTGTTTTGCTGTACTATAATTCTAATCGCATTGCTACGAGCAGTAACGTTCGGGCAGGTTCTGGTCAACGCAAGTGATCGAGGACCTTAAAGCTCCCCGATCACTTGGGGGGCATACAAGGTACAAGTACGCAAAGCATATCGTTAGAAGGTATGTAAACACATGAGCAAAATAAGTGAAAGCATGCTAGGAAACTTAGAGTATTTTTCAAAATTTTGATATTTTGTTAAATCAAACCAAAGTGCTGTGTTAAGTTCGGTCATGCGAACAATTAGATGTTATAATAATATGCAAATATATTGTAATATCAAAGCGATCCTTTTACACCGCAAGCAGTAACTGCTTGGATGTAATTGTTCAAAATAAAAGTAAAAGATGCCCGTGCAGCAAACCAAAAAATTATATTGTCTTTACATCACGACCCGTAGGTCGTGTAATTAGAAATATAAAAGAAAAAAAAAACTAAGGACTTTTTGGAGCTGGAGGATCCTGGGGAAGGTTCTGGTTGACAGCTTCATTGTCTGCACCCTCCATCCCGGCGACCATCGAGATTTCAGGGGAGGCAGGGACCCTCGACCCTTCTTCTTCAACCAGTTGAGCTGCGCACCGAGCTAGCTTAGCTTCCCTCGCGTTCTCAGGAAGATAATCAAAATTGGCACCCTGATTGTGCTTCCAGAAGTCATAGAAGCACCTCAGGGTGGCATTTTTGTACCTCTCTATGTTGGCAGCATTAGCCTTCTCCAAGTCCTTAACTCGGTCCTCCATGTCTCTGGTTTCTAGCCTGCTCGCGATCAAGTCCAGCTCGAGCTGCTTAGCCACCTTATAGTTAGAGCGGTTGGACTCCTTGTATTGGTCCCTCAGCTCGCGGGCTTTCTCCAAAGACTTCAGCTTCTCCTCCAACTCCTTGGCCAGTTGGGCCTTTTCCGCAGTCACCACCGCCAGCTGATCAGCATGCCTGGCCTCGGCAACTTTGAGTTCGTCCTCGTGGCCTCCTCAGTGACAGCACCCAAGTAGATGTGCCCGGTAGTAAAGGTTAGCATGGCCTGCATTCATTACAAAAATTAGACAAACAGTAAATTACCAAAAGCCTAATTTCACAAAGGAGACAACTTACACTGGTGAACTCATTCAGGGCTCGGTTCAAAATTGGGTCAGCGCCCATCGTCTCCGTAGCCGCCATTGTCGTTCGGCAGCAATCATGCTTGGAAATTTTGGTAAGCCTCTCCTTGATCAGTTTAAAGGAACGACCAACCATCAGGTTCCTGGTTGAGGCAGGAGCTTCCTGCTGGGTTTGGTCGAATGGGGCAGTAGGAGAAGGAGTCGACCCGGCCACAGCAGATGGAGTCTGCTGCTCGTGGGGGGAAGGCGGAGTCGCGGTGGCCGAGGGCCCGTCCTCCGAAGGGCCTGCATTCCGGACCTTCTTCGCTTGAGGCTCATTGCTGCTCTCCCCAGCATGTCTCTTGCTGGTTTTCTTTTTGCTCGGAGGGGCAGCAGCAGCCTCTAGGGTGCTGTAATGGTCGAACGCGTTGGTGGAGTCCATGCCTGAAAAACGATAACAAAGTCAAATAATGAGATAGCATGAACAGCCAAACACATCACATCAGAAGAAGAAAAGAAAAAAGGATTGCAAAGTCCAATACCCGAGCTATTATTACTGGTCGCTACACTACAGACTCTACTAGTCTTACACTTATTCTTTGACACGAAGAAGTCTGACCCTAATAGTGGAGCATATTTAAAATTGCCGTCCCCGTCGAATAGATGACAGGGAATTGGCAAGTTGTTTAAAAGTGAAATTACTATACCGTTGTCATCCGACGAGTCATCAAAGAGGTCAACAGGCTCGGTGGCCTTCTACTTTCCTTTTCCTAAGGGGGCCGAGGGCCTCTCTGCTTGATGAGTGCTAGCAGGTTCCCTAATCGTGACCCCAGTCCCTAATCGTGACCCCAGTCGGTCTCCTCCGCAGAGGAGACGCTTGAGGTTGCTGCTCGGGTTCCCCTTCGGCGCGAGCACTCCCTACCAAAGGCCCCCTCATATCTGATTGAGGGGCCAAGAGGCCAACCAACCTAAGGTTAACCTCTGTAACTAGATTCTTGACACTCTTCTCAGCATCTGACATGCTAGCTAAGAGTGCTGATCTTGACTCCATTCCCGGAGTTGGGTTTGGTCACAGCCACAGGCCTAGAAAACATTAAAAGTTTAAGACATTGTGGAGGAAAACACTAAGTGAAGAAGTCAGCCAGCGATACGAAAATTTTACCTCCTCGTGCGAAAGCCAGGTTGTCCGCGACCAGGTCCGCCGTAAGGAAGTACTCTTGATAGTACCTCCCCACGTTTGAGATGTGGGTCGTGTCAGTCAGGAAAGTGCATCCGTTTTCCTAATGACAAAGGTGGAAGAACCTCGTGCCTTCATGGTTGGGGTTAGATTTGAGGTCGAACAGATAGTTGACCTCATGAGGCGATGGCACGGGCCATTTTTTCTGGCTGTACAGGATATATAGTGCAGCAAGCATCCTATATCCATTTGGGGTAATTTGAAAGGGAGCAACTCCAAAATAATTGGCTACCCCCTGAAAGAATGGGTGAAGAGGCAAGGTGGCCCCTGCCTCAATATGAAACCGCGACCAGGCGCTATAGGCGCCTCCAGGCAGATTATCCCTTTGGTCTAGGTTGGGCTTGACTAGGGTCACCCCTGGCAAACTGTATTTCTTTAAATAATTGGCGATCATTCTGACCGTCACCCTACTTTCAGAGACTACATGCCACTCGACATCCAGCTGAATAACGTGTCGGGTGCGGGCATGTCTTTGGATGTTTGGACCAGGGGAATTTTCGTCTCGACCACTGGTCGAGGGAGCATCAGCCGTAGCAGCAAGCTGATGAGAAGTTTCAAAGGTTTTTCTTTTCTGGGCCTTGGTTTTGGTGCGAACCATGTTTCGGGTCAAAACTGGGGAAGTGTTTGGATTAGTACGAGAAAAGGGAATATCGGGTATCAATGTCGAGGGTTGTTCTTCGTCCTAGAGCAGTTGAGCTAGTAGATCGTCGTCGATGGGTCTTTCTCCTCCCCACGGGTCTTACATATAAACTGCAAACAGACAAAGGAGGAGATAAGACGCACAACCTGGGAGCTTATGTTGAAAGGTGGAATAACGTTGCTCGCGTCTATCGACCAGCAGCATTCCAACCGAAACACTAAGTTTTATGCGAGCAGTTTGAAAAACGGATCAAAAAGTGAAAGTAAAAAGTTTTTCTGAAAAAAGCTTTTTCAACTCCAAAGGAGCGGGAAAAACCCAGTTTTTCAGCTAGCCTAAAAATCAAATTCTTACTTCGATTTTACGCCCTAAACCCATGATCCTGACTATCAAACTGATTCCTAACTTATATAGAGCAAAAGTACACTACCTTAGCAAGCATCAAACGGTATATGCAAAATCTCCACAAATGTCTACCAAAGAGCACAAAAAGTTTCAGAGCATAGAAACAGTATGCATGGCATCTCAAAGGGTTAAACGTCAAAGAAAGTTTACCTGAGTGAAGATTGAAGATCTTGAAGTGGAGGGACTTGAAGTTGCAAGCGAGAGATCCTCGGCGAAGCGTCTGAAAACTTTAAAGTCCTGGGCTCTGGAATATATTTCTTGAGAGTTCTTGACAAAAAATGGCGTGTAAAGAGTTAAAAGGAGAATGTGGGGATTATTTATAGAACTGAGGTGTGCCGAAAAGGGGTAATCATGGGTTACCTTTTTCAAGGCATGGGGGAGTGTAACAGCCGTCGGAATGATTTCTTGAAAACTGAAAAGGCATGATTGGACATGATTAGGTCACTATTTTCAAGAACGCACGAGAGTTCTGACAGATTGCGAAAATTTATTTTCCTAAGTTTACTTATTGCTGGTCGCAATAAATAAACTTGGGGGGCAAATGTTTATCCAAAAATCAGTTCTTGATGACATGGCAAGGATTTTCGACACGTGGCGGACATGTAGCAGAGATACGGCTCGCCTATCGACCAGCATTATTTCTGCGTGAAGAGATCAAGTTCTATATATGACCAGCCTGGTCGTATATTCGCTCATTTATGTAAAGATATGTATAGTTGTGATGATATCCGAGAATATCTCTTCATTATGACCTGTAGATCCGATCATTAAGGATAGATATTATTTCCTAATTCATGTAACTCTTCCTGAGCCTATAAATACACAAGAGATAGCTCAAGGAAGGGGATCGATCTTTTTTGCTTAGAGAATTATATTACTATTATCCATCGTTGTATTGTTTTCTCCTTCAAAGGTCTGTGAAACTCAGGAACCCTAGTTCTTTGATCACACCTTGGGAGCTCAATATTAATAATAGTATCAAGTGGACGTAGGTCATTACCAATTGTTGGGACCGAACCACTATAAATCTTTGTGTTCTTTATCTTTCCATTAGATTATTTTCAAGCTCTATATCATTTTCTTGTTGTTTCCTAGACTCCGTGTCGTTGACCAAAATCAAGGTCAAGAAGGCTTATTATTAAATGGGAAATTTTGCTGACCTAAATCCCATGATAATTTTGACCAAATGGTTGATATTACCTATTATTTTATTTATTTTTTAATTAAATAATTGACCTAATTGAGTCTATAAAAGGAAGGTTAAGTGAGAGATGAAAAAGATGAACAGATGATCATAAGATCTAGTTTTGGTACCTTAGGGTTTTAGACTCTCTCTACAACAAAAATATTTTTCTAAGCCTTAATAGTCTCTTCTCTTCTTCTCTTTGTATCTATATAATGTGTTGAGAATTGCCCACTCTAGTCTAGGTGATTCTAAGGATACTGTGGAAAGCTGTGAAGAAATTTGAAGATCGATTCAGTTTCTTGGTGATACCCTACGACAGAAAGGATACAAGGGTTAGAGAAACTGAACGAATGACTTATTCATTTCGGTGTATATAATGTAAGTGTTCTTACCATTATCTCTGTTTAATTCAATTATAGAAGCATGTCTTAGGTTTTCTTATATTAATTTGTTTAATATATGATTTACATGAAAATAAATAAGATATTGTATAAGAATTCCCAACAAGACATAAATATACATATTTTTATTTTTCCATTTAGTTTTTATAATGAGAAATTACTTATTTTAATTGCTCTAATCATTAAATAAATAATATATATTTATATATAATTTTTTGTTGGCTTTAAATTTTTTTAAAATAAATAATTAAAATTTGACCAAATAAACTTTTTAAATTCGTTGGGTTTTTTTCTCTCTAGCTTTCTCTCAGCTCTTTGAGCTGGTGCCATGGCGAAAATGAGGGCGAGGATACAGAGCAAACCCAAATCTTCTCTTAAGAAAAAGAAAAATGAGGGCCTGATTCTAGTTCTGATGTAAGGAAGACAAAATCCATGGATGAAGTCCTTGGAATTGAACCATTAAACTTCTCAGATGAGGAAACTGAAGCTGAGCATGTCGAATGTAATTTGCAACCTGTGAAGGGTACAGAGGAGTCATCACCTAGAGCAGTTATGAAGGAGCATCAACAGAGAGAAGAAATTCGAATGAAATTTTCTCAGTTCATGGAAGCTAAGCAATTCATGGAAACTCCCCGGAAAACTGCATCTGCGATTTCTCAAGGTAAGAGTTTTACACCTCCTATCTTGCGATCTGGCAATATAATGCAAAATCTAGATAGCAAATTTGCCGGTTCTGCCACGAAACAAAAAATCAAGATCACAATGGAAGATATTGAAGATGAAGTGGCCTACTGGAAATCCTCTATGGTGTGCTATGTTCTGGGAGAAAATCCACCGTTGTCAATTATAGATGGTTTTGCTCGTCGTGTATGGAAGGATAAGATCGACAAAGTGGGAATGTTGGCTTATGGTATTTTTCTAATTCGTTTTGATTCTATTGAGGACAGGGATCAAGTGATTTCGGGGGGCTATATTTTCTTTAACAAGAGGCCAGTCATTATGAAGGCTTGGGACCCTAATGTCAATTTCAAGAAGGAGGACATTCAATCGGTTCCAATTTGGGTACAATTGGATGATCTTGAATTGAAGTACTGGGAAGAAAAGTCATTATTCAAAATCATTAGCCAAGTGGGAAAGCCTTTGATGGTTGACTCCATTACCAAAATAAGGGACAAGTTAAGCTATCCCCGGGTTCTTATTGAAGTTTCTTTGAAGCAAGATTTTCCAGGTCTTATATGGTTTGAGGATGAGCATGGTTTTAACACTTCAATGGCTGTCACGTATGAGTGGAAGCCAATAATTTGTGACCACTGTAAGGGGATGGGCCATGCTACTAGTGTTTGTCGACGGAAAGAGGTAAGGAAGCCAGAATGGGTTGTCAAGGATACAGAGAAGGAACTGGTTCGGGAGAGACAATTCCAGAATCGAATAAGGATAAGACTTCTTCTTTGATTATAGAATCTATATCTGATCCTGATGGTTTCAAACCAGCAACAAAGGTGTGGAAAGTTAAAGCAAAAGACCCCCCAATTAACACTTCGGTAGCTAACTCCTTTCAGGCTCTAATAGAGCCTAATGGTAGTGATCTGGTGCAAGCTGAACATAAGGAACAACAGAGTCAAAAGCTGATGGAAGTTGGAATTCAAAGTGGGAATACAGGAGGAGGGGGAGCACCTCCTCTTCCCAATGGATAAAATTATTAGCTGGAATGTCCGAGGGATCAACAACCAAAAAAAACAGCAGTTAGTCAAGCAATTTATTGCTTCTCAGAGGGTTGGTTTGGTTGGTCTTCTCGAGACAAGAGTTAAGGCTCAGAAACTAGGAGCCTTATATCTTAATATGTTTAATGGGTGGTGTTTTACCTCCAATAATGCGTGGCATTCTGGAGGGCGAATTGTTGTAAGCTGGAATCCTTCTAGCTTTAATGTCCATATTATCAAGTGTTCTAGTCAGTTGATTCATCTTGGAGTTGCAACTGTTGACAATAAGAATTCTTTTTTTGTTACTTATGTCTATGCTTTTAATGATGAGGAGGGGAGGAAAAGGCTTTGGAAGGAGCTTCAGGATCTGTCTGTTATGGGTCCTTGGATCGTAATGGGAGACTTCAATGACATTTTAGCAAAAGAGGAGCGAATGGGCAATAGAGTCAGATATAAGTCCTCCACTGATTTCATTGAATGTGTTGCAAACTGTCAACTTGAAGATGTCAAATATAGTGGAAACTTTTATACTTGGTGCAATAAACAACATGGAGAAGACAGGATCTATTCTAAGATAGATCGTGTGCTTGCAAACCAAATTTGGTTGAGTTTGTTCCCTGATGCAGAAGCTGTGTTTTTGAATGAGGGATTGTTTGATCATACTCCAGCTGTTCTTACTGTTTATTCTAACGTCCCGTGTGGCAGGAAGCCTTTCAAATACTTTAAAATGTGTTCTACACATCCAAAATATTTTGAAAAGGTGAATTTGATTTGGTAGCAGCAAGTTACAGGGACAAAGATGTATCGAGTAATTACTAAGCTGAAGACTCTAAAAGCCATATTCAAGGAGATTAATGCTCAAGGCTATTCTGATATAAATAGCGCAGAAATGCAAGCTAGAAATCATCTAGCTGAGTGTCAAGATAAGCTACACCTTGACCCTTTAAATCCTGTCATACATGTAATGGAGTTAGAAGCTAGAAACAGGTATGCTCAGGTTCATAAGGATTATATTTCTTTCTTGCAGCAGAAAGCTAAATTGAATTGGGCTAGAGATGGTGATGAGAACTCAACACTATTTCACATTAGCATCCGTGAGAGAAGAAGGCACAATAGAGTCTTATCTATTGTTAACTCAGAAGGTAATCGGGTCGATGAGCCCATACAGGTCATTGAAGCCTTTTTAAACTACTACCAGGAACTTCCAGGTAGTAAGATGCTGCAAAGAAAGACTGTGCTGGCTGGAATTGTGAATCAAGGCCCTAAAGTTACAGAACTGCAATCAGGCATGCTCTTGACAGATTATACAAAAGAAGAGGTTAAGAAAGTGTTCTTTGAAATACCTAGACTTAAAGCACCAGGTCCAGATGGTTATGGGAGTTTCTTCTTCCAAGAAAACTGGGATTTAATTGGAGATGAAGTTGTTGAAGCTATTTTTTCTTTCTTACAGTCAGGGCAGCTCCTTAAAGAGATAAATACCACTGTGCTAACACTTGTCCCCAAAACCAAGTGCCCTAATACAGTGAAGGATTATAGACCGATAGCCTGCTGCAATGTTATTTACAAAGCAGCTACAAAATTGATATGCTCGAGACTCAAAACTGTCCTGCCTAGTCTTGTGGCTCAAAATCAAGGTGGCTTTGTTCAAGGTCGTTTCATAGCACACAATATAATGATTTGCCAAGACTTAGTTCGCCATTATGGGAGGAAATCAACAAAAGCCAGTTGTATGATAAAGCTAGATTTACAAAAGGCTTATGATACTATTGAATGGAGCTTTATAGAAGAAATGTTGTATGGTTTCCATTTTCCTAAGCACTTTATTCAGCTGGTCATGACCTGTATTAGAACACCATGGTTTTCACTCATGATCAATGGTTCGCTGCATGGTTATTTTGAAGCCAAAAGAGGGTTGCGACAAGGGGACCCGTTGTCACCTCTTATTTTTGTACTGGGAATGGAGTACCTCACTAGAATTATGAAAAGAGTTGGCCAGAAATCTGATTTTCTTTTTCATGACAGATGCAAAGAGCTGAAGTTGAATCATCTTATTTTTGCAGATGATGTTTTACTGTTTTGCAAGGCTGACTTCAAGAGCATTTATTATTTACTACAGGGCCTCAAGTTGTTTTCGCAAACATCAGGGTTGCAGCCTAATGCTTCCAAGTCTGCAATATATTGCAGTGGGATGAATAATAATGAGGTCCAACGAATTCTGGATGCTTCGGGCTTTAGAAAAAGTGATGTTCCTTTCAACTATTTAGGTATTCCAATCTGTGCTAAGCGAATATCTGCTAAGGAGTGTAGCTTGTTGGTGGATAAAATGACCAATAGGATCAGGTTTTGGAGTACAAGGAATATTTCATTTGCGGGTCGGGCAGTTTTGATTAATTTTGTTCTTCTCGCAATACACTCATATTGGAGCCAAATCATGTTGCTGCTTAAGAAGTTGATAAAAGAGATTGAGGCCATTTGTAGAGCCTTCTTGTGGAATGGCCAACAAATGATGACTGGAGCAGGGAAAATTGCTTGGGACAGCATATGTAAACCTAAAGTAGCAGGAGGTATAGGCTTCAAGAACATCACTGAATGGAACAAAGCAGCCATGTTTAAGTATGTTTGGGCTATAGCGGCTAAAGAAGATAATTTGTGGGTTAAATGGGTGCACAGTGTGTACATAAAAGAAGAAGATTGGTGGGGTTACAATGCCCCGTTACATGGTAGCTGGTATTGGAGGAAGATTGTAGCAATCAAAGACAAAGTGAAGACACTAGTGGACTTAGCTCTATTCACTCAAGAAAGGTATAAGATTGCAGAGGGATACAAGCTTTTATGTCTTGTACATGATCAGGTCAATTGGAGTAAGGAAGTTTGGGGGAGATTGAATACCCCAAAGCATAGCTTCGTACTATGGCTTGCTATCCAAGACAGGTTGAAAACTAAATCAAGGTTGTATCGGTTTAATGTCCTCCCTGATGCTAGATTTCAGTTTTGTATAGTGGAAGATGAAACAATTGCTCACTTATTCTTTGAATGTCCATTTACTAGTGATTGTCTTCAACAGATTAAGAGCTGGGTGCACTGGGGGATTTCTTCTTGTCAGCTGCCTAGTATTTTGCGGTTGATTGGAAGAATGAAGACAACAAAGTTCAAGAAAATGGCTATTTCAGCTATTATTGCTGCACTGGTGTATCACTTATGGAGAGCCAGAAATGAAAGAATTTGGCTTTCCTCCCTTGACAATCCAAAAAGCATTGTACAGAAGATTAAAGTAGCTAGTAAGAATAGAATTCAAAGTGTTTGGCCAAAAAAAGTTTCTGCAAAGAACTTAGAATGGTATACTGCATTATAAATATAGTGTAATCAATGTACAGATCAAAGAAGTTTGTTTTCAGGCCCTCTTTGGAGGGTGCTGTTTGTTTGTGGTTGGTTATTGGAGTAATGAAAATCACTGTTGATTTACCAAAAACAAAAAAAACTTTTTAAATTCACAGTGTTAATTTATAAGTTTTTAACATTTTATTATATTAAAATTCATAGATATTTTTTCTAAAAGAAAATTAGAAAAAAATTATTTAATTTTAAAACTAAAATGCACTATATCATTATATATAAAAATTATGTATCAAATTGATTTAATTATTCTAATATGTTTATGACATTCTTTTATAATATACATTATTATTTATTTATTTATTTAAAATTTATATAAATAAACATAATAAAAATAAATTAATACATTTATATATGTTCACTATATTGACCTTGAGAAAGTTCTATGTATAGTGGGTCCAATTCCAAATATCCTATTTCACAAAACCGCGTATTCGATGGAAAATGACATTTATATTTATATAATTAAGGATAATATATATGTTTTTCCTTCCTTTTCCAATTATGAGTTTATATTTTGCCCCTCAATTTCCCATTATAAAATTCACCAAATTTAGCAATCACAAATCTAGCTCTATATGCACACAAATCTGGTAAAGTTGTGATAGGTCTTTAGTACACAGATATTTTTTGTTCTCTTTTAAATAACAAATTTCATAATATAAATTAGTATTTTCTTTTAATGGATGGCCCATAAGGCTCAAAAACCCTACACATGCACACATTCACCCTATTTTTATATATTTATTTTTAATGATATTAAACAATAAAATAAAAACTACTGTACATGCACAATATTTTTCATATCCTTTTCGGTTGTGAACCTACGTGGAAGCTTACTTCGAAGCATATGTTTAACCTCCATGATGTTAGAAAAAAAATCTAATTTACATAGGATAAACCCACATCTATAAATAAGTATATGTGATCGGATATCCATATTTGAAAACAAAACAAAGCATTACATGGAAATTTAATGGGAGAGCCAAGCATTAACAATAATAACTTCATGGGCAACCATGGCGCGGCCAGTTCTATCTATAGAGGAGTTCGCAAGAGGAAATGGGGCAAGTGGGTGTCTGAAATCCGTGAACCGGGCAAGAAAACAAGGATTTGGCTCGGTAGCTTTGAGACGCCGGAGATGGCGGCCGCCGCCTATGATGTGGCGGCGCTGCATTTCAGGGGACGGGAGGCGAGGGTCAATTTCCCTCACCTCGTTGACTGCTTGCCCCGGCCGGTGAGTTCAAGTTCGGAGGACATACGCATAGCGGCGCACGAGGCCGCAGTGAGGCTGAGAAGCGGCGGAGTTGGTCCTTCGACAGCGGAGGAGTTTGGTGGCTCTACATCTGGTGGTATGGGTATGGCGCCGATCACTGTTCGGCTTTCGCCGAGCCAAATTCAGGCGATTAACGAGTCTCCGCTTGACTCACCCAAGATGTGGATGCAAATGGTGGAGGAGTCAGCGGTGTTCGGGTTCAACGATGGTGAAGACAATGATCAGTATTGGGATCATGGTGATTATCAGGATATGCATAACGATTCTCTTTGGGATCCTTAATTAGCTAGGTAACAGTAGTATTTTTATAAACATACAATAAAATAATCAAAATGCATGACACGTAACATTATATATATTTATATATTATTTTGTGTTTGACACTATATAAAATTAATTAATAAATAGAAATTAAGATTATTTTCAACGTCCTATTATAAGGGGGTTAAAGGAATATTTTATATTTGACCTAGGTATAGTGTATGGGTGATGAATTGAATAAGCGTATAATAAGTTTGGTTTAGTGATTTGGTAAACATGAGCTTGAGCTTAGCTAGTATTGTTTTACTTGTAAATGACATATTGAAGATTTGGGTTGGAATTGATACATTGTGAGAGTGGTTTGTTTTTTTAGCAGATTTTACAAAAAGGATTACAATTTGATGTTTTCATATATTGGAATAGTACTGTATACTTTCTTTTGAGAGAGAGAAAGTCCCTATTTGTAATATTAAATTCTCAATGGGAGCTGATTTTTTTGGGGTCCCACTTTTATCACATAGAAGAAGAGATGAAGAAATTGGTTATTGGTTGGCTCCATCAAACTAGATTTGTTTTTGGTAGCCAGGTGCCTATTATATATGTGTGGAGTGAATATTGGTTTGTTGGGTCACAGCCACTATAATTCATGTAACCTGGTGTGTGTTAATTTGTTTTATTATTATTAAAATTGTTTATTGTATGAAGTAGAGAGTGATTTTGTAATATTTCCACTTAAATATTATTATAACGCATTTATGCATATGATGTTATATATAAGTATAATATTTTTCCTTAAGTGGGTAGTTAATAATTTTTTTTAGTTTTAACAGTTTTTTTTTAATTTTAACAGAATATTCTAAATATTTAACGAAATATACTATTAAATTAATTAAAAATAAAAATTTATTAATTATATTAATATAAATTCAAATATTATAAAATATTTATTAATTATAAATTCAAATGTTATAACCAGACTAGATAATTATTAACTATATCCATATAAATTCAAATGTTATAAAATATTGTTATTATAATATATATAATCATAATTTTTATAAAATTTCGCTAGAATAAATATTTAGTAATTATATTAGTATAAATTCAAATATTATAAAATATGGGAGTGACAACGCTTCCACTTTTTTTACAATGTCGATGTATCATTTTTTTATTTTTGGCACATGGAAAGATATAATCCCAAATTTTTTATATGACAATATGCATTATAGTTATTTAGAACATCCTATAAATTTTCAAGAAATTCAGAATAGTTTACGAAGCCAAAAACAAGGTTCAAACTATCAAATTTTACACACGTACACAAAAAAACAAACACGCGTGCAACAGACAGTTTAAACTCTGTTTTCGGTACCATAATTTATTCAAAATTTCTTGAAATAAATTTTGATTTTTCAAATTTTTGGAAGGCTTACCTGATGAAAAAAGTGTACTTATTATGAAAATATAATATTGTAAACTTTTCATTTTTCAAATACATGTCAATTTTTAAATATAGCTAGTGTCTCTCATTGGTTGGACACAACATTAATTATGGCAAAAGAAAAACAACTAAATTCGAAATTAATGTAGAAAAAAAAATATTTACCTATTGGTGACTTGCTATACCAAGTCACTATGTTATCAAATCATCATAATTGTTAGTACCCATCTATAGGTAGTAACCATTGAGAAGTCTTCCATATATATATATATATGATGTTTTACTTTATATTATTGTTAATTATTCATTACTTTTGACGAATTATATATATGTATGTATATATAGGGTACAATTATAGTGGGGTATGTTTTTTGTCCCTACTGGTAGGGACGTCTCTATTTTTGGTAGGTAGAAAATTATAATCAAATTTTTTTTAGGACCTTACACCACTTTATGAAAATTTCCAAATGATTTACAATACCGAAATCAAGCTTCAAAATAACTGGTTTCACGTGCGTATAGAACAAGCTTCAAAACAACCTATTTCTTATTTTCAACATTGTAAATTATTTAGAATTTCCCAAAACATTGCGGGGGATTCTAAATAACTACATTGTACACCGTCGTATGAAAAAAAATTGAATTGTAAGCTATCCATATATCGAAAAAATGAAAATAAGTTGTTTTTAAGCCTATTTTATACGCACGTAAATCTAATTATTTTGAAGTCTTTTGCGGCACTGTAAATTAATTGAAATTTCCTAAAAATTGGTGGGATGTCTACTATAACTACAGTGTGTACCTTCATATAAAAAAATTTGGGTTATAATTTGTTCACACACTAAAAATAGAAATGCCACTACTGGTGGAGACAAAAGGCATGTCGCTATATATGAAAATTATTGAGTAGAGATTGTTTTTAATTACTATTTATATGTACTTTCAGTATTTTCGGTACATGGATATGTTGGAACTCTATTTTTTTACATGACAGTATAAAATTTAATTACAGGGGACCTATCGCAAATTTTCAAGAAATTTCGCATAATTTAGGATGCCAAAATCAATATTCAAATTACACGTTCGTATAAATTTCAAAACAAGCACGTGTTCAACAAGTTGTTTGAATCATAATTTTGACATCGTAAATGTACGCCCTAATTTTCCACGGGCTATTAGCAAGCTGAGATATGGCATAATTATATCAGCCACGTGGATACCACGTGGCCGGAGCTGCTGTTGTCAGGTCCTACCTCTTTAGCTTGAGGTAACCAAAGGTTTATCAAGATTATTTAAGGGCCGAGTCAGGAATATGAAGACCGTAGGTCAAGAAGGCATCCAGCTCGAGGCACGAGCTGGAGTTGGAAGTTGTGACCCTTTATAAAGTCAACCACGCAATGTAAACGTGCATATATCAAACATCACGTGTCTGATATATCCCTGAATTCTCGGACACGCAGCATGAACGTGCGTGTTCAGGCACCCACGACTGGGTTGGGCCGTGCGGCCCATTATCCCCCTTACCTATTGATTAGACCACACTTCATTTGTCAGGTTTTAGGAATTAATCATGAATGTCACAGAAATGACATGATGGGTAAGAAGGTCACGGGATGACCCCCCTTACCAACTCCTAGGTGCCCTCTCCTATAAATATGGAGATCCTGGGAGTTGCAAAGGGTTGGATTCTATTGTGTGACGAAATACCTTGTAAGGAATACCAGAAATATAGCAATAATATTGGCTGGTGGAGTAGAAGGATTTAACCTTTGAACCACCTAAAAACGTATTCGTGTCATCAGTCTATTTTAAGATCATTCATCTGTTTCGGTTCATTATTCAGTACTAATCCCTTTCTCTTATTTTCTTAATTACTTGTTGGTGAAGAACCGCGTCAATAGTAAATTATTTAGAATTTCTTAAAAATTTGTGGGAGGTCTCATATAACTACATTATATACCGTCATGTAAATTTTGTGGGAGATCTCCTATATCATGTAAAACAAATAGAGTTCCAACCTATCCATGTACCGAAAATACTAAAAATACATATAGGTAGTAATTAAAAACAATAACTATCATAGTGGTATATATATATATAAATACTAGCATGTGAATTATATTTAATTAATTTTAATTTTTGTTAATTAATTTAAATTATTTGTGAAAAATTAAGTATATTAATATATTTTTATTAAGATTTTTTTTTAAAAAAAATATCTTCTGAACAAAAAAATAAGTAATAAAACCATTTATTTTGTTTAAAATAATTTGAGAATTATTTTTACCTTTTTATAAAATAAAAATAAAAATGTAGGATTAAATTTGATGATGAGTTTTGTACGCCCTAATTTTCCACGGGCTATTAGCGAGCTGAGATATGGCATAATTATATCAGCCATGTGGATACCACGTGGCCGGAGCTGCTGTTGTCAGGTCCTACCTCTTTAGCTTGAGGTAACCAAAGGTTTATCAAGATTATTTAAGGGCCGAGTCAGGAATATGAAAACTGTAAGTCAAGAAGGCATCCAGCTCGAGGCACGAGCTGGAGTTGGAAATTGTGACCCTTTATAAAGTCAACCACGCAATGTAAACGTGCATATATCAGACATCACGTGTCTGATATATCCCTGAATTCTCGGACACGCAGCATGAACGTGCGTGTTCAGGCACCCACGACTGGGTTGGGCCGTGCGGCCCATTATCCCCCTTACCTATTGATTAGACCACACTTCATTTGTCAGGTTTTAGGAATTAATCATGAATGTCACAGAAATGACATGATGGGTAAGAAGGTCACGGGATGACCCCCCTTACCAACTCCTAGGTGCCCTCTCCTATAAATATGGAGATCCTGGGAGTTGCAAAGGGTTGGATTCTATTGTGTAACGAAATACCTTGTAAGGAATACCAGAAATATAGCAATAATATTGGCTGGTGGAGTAGAAGGATTTTAACATTTGAACCACCTAAAAACGTATTCGTGTCATCAGTCTATTTTAAGATCATTCATCTGTTTCGATTCATTATTCAGTATTAATCCCTTTCTCTTATTTTCTTAATTACCTGTTGGCGAAGAACTGCGTCAACAAATTTAAATTGAGGATATTAAAATCCTAATTTTCCTAAAACTTCTACTAAAATTAGAGTAAAAGCACATAGTTCATTATAAAAGTTTTAAAATATTAAATTATATATGAAATTTAATTAAAACTTAATAATATAAAATAGTATAAAATCTAAAAACAAAAGATAAAAATTGAGGCTATGATCGTTATATAAAAAAAGTGTATGCAAATGGTACGGTGAAATTAAATAAATTTGTTTTATTTTCTTTCAAAATTTGCATCCTAAAACCTATGAAATAGTTTCATTAGTGTGCAAATATATATTTATAAATATAATTTCATTTGTGAAATTTGTCTTTACAGCACTCCCAGTAGACGCTCTTCTCTATCATTTAAAATATCTCATCAAAATACTAATTTATCTATTTTACATCTAACTTTTACATTACACCATACATCAGCTTCTCTATTTTTTTTTCTCTATATCATTTAAATATATATTTTTTTATTCATTTAAATTTTGTTCTTTCATTATCAATAGTATCTTTATATATTTTAATATAGTATTTATCCCTATATAATATCAAAATATAATTATACTTTATTTTAGATTATTCCAAAATAAATAAAATAAAAATTAATACAAAATTTAAAAATAATTATCAATATAATAATTATAACAAAATATAAAATAATAATATGTATATAAGTTTTTAAAAAATTACTAAAACCATATAATGTTATTCCTAATATCAAACATGTATATAGTAAAGTTAAAAAAAACAATAATAAAATATTTATAAAGGAGTGAATAGTTGTTTCTACATGTAAATAAAAATTAGTGTATTAAGCTAAAAAAAAAATTAGAGTAGCTCATTTGATAGAGAATTATTTTCTCACATTTGAGCTACAATTTTAAAATATAACTATTTTAAAAAAGCCATTGGGATCGGGAGTGCTCGACTGAGACCATATATTGTTATGTTTTCACTAAAATGAAGTAGGCCATGGCCTACATGTATATATAATATTTCGGACCATATATATAAAATACAAATGTTTATATTCATCTTTTAGTTGACGTACAAGTCTCTTTATTAGTGTGTAATAAGAGATTTAAGGAAAAGACAAAACAACAAAGAACAAAAGAAAGTAATTATTTTTTTTCCCTTTTATTTTTCTACACGGTTTAAGTGTAAGAAGTTGTGAAGAAGCACAAACTTCAACAAAAGAACCAAAAAAGAAAGAAAAAAAAAAAGTCTTCTTTATGTTTTGAAACAGTAGACACGTACTAGGCCAATGGCAAACAAAACAAAAGAGTATATATAATTACTAAATTAACCTATTTAATTTAAATATTATAATATTGAAAAATTCTAGAGTGCACTCATTTCTTGTTTTCGAAACTGGATTGATTTTCGGCATAATTTTTTTTATGACTGTGTAGATTGTAGTTATCTAGAACATCCTGCAAATTTTTATTAAATTTTGAATAATTTACAATATCGAAAATATGATTCAAATAGGTTATCTTCCACGCACATAAGAAAAAACAGTCACAGGTGCAACATACTATTTGAAAATAGAAAAACATTATACTAACTTGTAAATGGAGAAACATTAAAAAAGAATAAGGTGAAAAAAAGTATATTGAAAATGTCCTTTGTTTATTAGTATTTATGTTTCTTATATTATAGTAGATATACTAGGAAATTATTAGTGTAGTGTCTTAAAACTCCTAATGAGATTTAGTACTTTGGTGAGACACGTGAGATAATTATGTGTGAATTACATGAGTTATAATATTATATGACCGTCGATGCATGATTATGTGTATTAAATGGTTTAAAGACCTGCTTTGTTAAAGAGGAGTATTTTCGTAATTTTGACCCGTTGATAGTATATTTGTAATTTTATGTGCTATGTGCTTGAGACCACATTATTATGTGGATATATTTGCGATATTCGGCATGAGTTGATATTTTCAAGCGTTATAGCGGAAAGGTCACAATGGGGATAAATGCTCGGGTTAGGTCAAGCCAAGAGGTATTTTGAGAATTTTAATATTTTGGGATTTATTGGTAATGAAATAAATTGGTGAAATAGTTGTATTTGACGGAATAGTTGATAAATAGAAGATTAGAGGTGTAATTAGAGTTTTTAAGAAAAATAACCAAAATGCCTTTGATGTTAATTAGCTAGGCTAATGGGAGGAAGGGTAAAATAGTCATTTGGTTTTGAGGTGCTGAGAATCTGTTGGAGACTCTCACTCTCACGTGTTCTCCTCTTCACCGTCTTCTAGTTTCTTCTACACTTCTTCAAGTGCTACTCAAAGGTTCTCAAGGCTTGGTTTTGATTTCCAAGAGAAATTTGTCAAGGGTGTAGGAGGATTCAAGCTCCCAATTGAAACTAAAAGTTGCTAGGGCCACCATCACCTTAGGGTTTAGAAATTCAGAGGTATGAAACTCTTATATTTTGCTCTTCACAAGTTCATTCTTTCCTTCATGATAATCTTCATGTATTTGGGAGTTTTAGGGGATTTTCGAAATTTAAGGCTCTAGAATGCTTAGATAGGTTTGCTGTTAGTAGAATTGTGTTGGATTATTAATTTGGTGCATGAATTTCTGCTAGGATCTTCAATTTGTGTTAAATTATCAATTTGGGGGCAAATTGAGTTTAGAACCCTAAGATTTTTCAAATTGTGGTTTTAATGATCATTTTGATGTTTAATTGGTACCTAAGTGATGTTTATAGTGTTGTATATCTATTTTGAGGTCGAATATATGCTTGGAACTAGTTGGAAACAAGTTTGGATCAAAATTGGTAGAGTTCAAAATTTTGGAAAAACGCAAAACTAGCTCTCTGACTTGAGCTGGTCGACCGACCTGCATGCTGGGCTGGGGTGGCCACTTTCAGTCAGCCAGTTGACCGACCTAGGGCAGGTGGTCGACCGACAAATGTTGACGGGTTTTAGGTTCCTTTTCGATGGGTTTCGATGGGTAACCCTAGGGAATCATATGCTAAGATTTCAGATATTATGGGGCATGTTTAAATGGTATTTGGAGCCAAGTAAAGTTCATCGAAAAGTTGTGATAAGTTTTAGTTCAAGAGAAACTAAACCTACACTTTATTGTTGTGACTAGGGTTTCCGAGAGACTCATGAAAGGATCACTCTTGAGGTCATCCTAATTCCTTGCATTTGACTAAGGTAAGAAAGCTGGTGTATGTACATAGGGTAGGGTAACGACCCAGTTACGCTGATATCTATGTTGGTTGCATCTGTTTGTGTTATATTTATTTGTGGTTACTCGATGTGGGCCGTATTCGGCTATAATCGTGCAGAACGTAAGCCGTGATGGCTGGGCCACCATGGGAGTGTTATACACACTCACTTGACATAGGTTGTAAGCTTGGTGTCAGGAGACGCACTTTGCTTGGCATGGTGATAACTCTACAAAATAGAGTTATTTTATCACATTTTTTTATACTAATTGTTGCTTAGTCTTTGAGTTTTTAAGTAACTTATTAAGTTTTTAAGTAATTTTGAATTTTTGAGTCTTATCGTAATTTTATAGATTTTTGTGTAATTTTATAGATATTTTATTATAATATGTTGTAGTTTAATTTTTTGTATTATTTTTGTTAAGTTAGAAGTAAAAAGATGTACTTTTGAACTTAATTGTTTAAATAAATTAAGTTGTAATTAATATTTTTCAAAGAATTAATATGATTTATTTTATAATTGAAAGTATTTAATTATGATTTAATTTATGTTTATTTTGTAGAGAATTTGTTGCATTTTTACGCTTGAAAATAAAGAAAAATGAAGGAAAAGGTGGCATTTTCAAGGAAAAGAAAGGAAAAAAAATGGCATTTTTCCAAATGCCTTGCTGAAGCCTCTGCCCAGGCCCAACACGCACCAGGCCCACGCTCCCAGCCTGCCCCTTCAGCAAGGCCTCCCCCCAGCCATCTGGGCCGCTAGCCACCAGCCGGCCCACAAGCCCTCCAGCAGCTCCCACGGGCCCAGCTCGTGTACCACACCAGCCCGCCTGGCTCCCTGCACCACCGTGGGCCTGCCCCTCCATTTAGACCCGAGGCCCACCTTGCCTCCTTGAAGCCAGCCGCCTGCCCATTTGGTCCACCAACCTGAAGCCCAGCTGTAGCGACCCAAATTTGCTAATAAGGCTTAAGGCCTTGATTAACGTGCTTGGAGGGCAATAAGTGGTTTATTATGTCAATTTATGAATTTGATGATTATGTGATTAGAAATGTATGTGTTAGGTGAATTAAATATGCATGTGGGCCCCATTTGGTTGTTAGGGGCATATTTGTAATTTTAGCCTGTTGAGGGCATAAATGCAATATTTTTATGTATATTGTGATTGCTACCACGTGTGAGTGGTGATATAATTGTGTTGCACGATTCGAGACGGTCCTAGGGAGTAGTTTAGCTTGAAAGTCGCAACGGGGTCAAATACCCGGCTCGGGAGGAGCCTAGGGGTATTTTTGGAATATAACTTGTATTCGGGAATTATTGAGTAATGGTTAGTAGCTTATCAATAATTTGGTATGTCAGGATTAAATGGAGATTTATAGGAATACTTGAGGACGTAGCAATATTTGGGTGAAATGACGGAATTGCCCTTGAGGTTAGTGTAAGAATTTTATTAGGGGAAAGGGAAAAATGGTAATTTGGCCTTAGGAGAAGATAACCTTGGCTGAGGAGAAGTCATTCATGTTATTTACACTTAGGCTTATTCATGAGTTTTCTATTGGAAGTTTAGAGAGAACCAAAAGCTAGAAGGAAGGATAAGAAGAGCTAATCTTCTTTGGGGTCAAGGAAGGAACTCAAGGGTGAACTAGGGGAGACTTTAGGCCAGAAATTCAAGGGTTCAAGGGTAAGTTTTAACTCTCTTCTTTGTTGAATATGCTGAGAATGTTAGGTTAGTGAGCTAAAATTGTGTTATTTGCTTGTGGGTTATTGGAGTGAAGATTAAGCTTGGGAATTAAAGGATTTAAGCTTGGAGTTGGACTTGAAAGTAGCTCAAGGTCGAATCCCTGCTTGAGGTAAGAATTTCATGCATCTTTGAGGTTTATATTCTAATGTGGTTTAAGTTTCTGGTTTGTGGTTTAAGCTTTGTGAAGGGTGGTTTAAGTTTTATAAAGTTTTAAACCACTAGATTATTCATGGGTTTGATTGTGTGTTTGGGCTTGTTGTTGTTGTTTCTGAGTTGCTTTACTGTTTATTTGAGGTTTTAGGACGAATTGGAACTTGGGTATACTTTGGTAGTGTTTTGGATGAGTTTTGGCTCGGGAAAAATGTTGGGAAAAATCCAGTTTTCTAGGTTCGCGTATAAGCGTCGCGACCCTGTTCTTCTGTGCCATGGCGCTAGGTTGAATCAGGATATGGGAACCATTCTAGGCGCCTAGGCGCCGCGGCCCCTATAGGGCTGTGCCGAGATGCTAGGCCATTTTTCAGGATATGGGGATTTTGTGTTTTTAAGGCTTTTGCTCAGGGGGCTCGGAGGACGCTTTTGATACCTTGTGTGGGGTAACGGGAGGTCCCGAGAGCATGAGATTAGTTTCGAGGTACAATTATGAATTGGTTAGTAACGAGAGTGTTATTTATGTGTTGTGACTAGATTTTCAGCAAGGCTCGGGTTAGAGGACTATGCTCAGGATTTCGGTGCTCAAGAAGCTCGGGACACAAGTAAGAAAACTATTGTACCCGTAGAGCAGGGCGAGGCCCTATAGTTTGTTTTGCAGAGTCCGACCCAATATGATTGTATTGCAGGACGTAGCCCCTTGAATATATTTATACGTGTTTAAGTATTTGTTTAAATTATGCTATGTGTGCATATGTGTGAATGAACGGCAAGAGCTGGGAATGGTGAAGGCTGGGAACGGAAAAGGCTGAGTATGTCAAGAGGGTCGGGAGCAGCGCTTAGCACGTGGAGTGCGAGTTGCTAGGGTGAGACCTTATAGGATACCTGGGATATCCACACGGTGTAGACCGCGAACCCAGGGCCTGGTAAAGCGCCTGGGACGGCATGGCCGTATGTGTTTAGCCCGTTGGCGGTTTGATTATGTGTTAAGTGAAATATATGAATATGTTATCTGTTTGTGTGAGTTTTCTTGCTGGGCTTCGGCTCACGGGTGCTCTATGGTGCAGGTAAGGGCAAGGGGAAAATCGACCAACCATGAGTACGGAGAGCGTGAAGCGACGCGTACATGTTTGGCCTGCCTGACTGCCACGGCCAGGGGTATTTTAGGGAGACGCTTGTATTAAACCTAATTTTGTCGTTTAGTTGACTTTAATTATATTTTTGAGTTGTAATTATTTCTAAACAGTATTTTGGGATCCCAAATGTAAAACGCTTTCTAATTTTCAATGAATTGATAAAATTTTAAATTATGAGACTTTGTTTATGAATTAGCTACACTTTTGTCTTAAAACCTTGATTAGCGAGTTAATTGCACGTTTTAAACTCACTTAGTAACGACTCTAAGGAAGTAAGGCGTTACACCAGCAGCCTCCCTGTCGTAGCCCACCTGCCAGCCACCTCCTCCCTGCCAAAATAGCTACCTTTTCCCCATTTTGAGCCCAACAATTGCATTTTTGTACCTTTGTCCCCTATGTCTAAAATGCCATTTTTTTACCCAATTTTCTACAACATTTTACCCAAAATCATCATCAACCCTACAATTTACCCCTAATTTCCATATTATTATTAATTTAATTAATCTAATCAATTTAATTAATTTAAATTGATTATTTTAATAATCTCAATTTTGGCTATAAATATGTAATTTCAAGACCATTTTGGAGTGCTTAATTTTTGGTTACCATCTTCTTTTCTACAATTTTCTCTCTAACATTGTCTCTTCCATTTTTGGGTTTTTCAAGAGCATTTTCAAGTATGTATTTTGTTTATTTTGTAATTTCTATTCTAGTTATATGCTTCTAATCTTTTTCATAAGATTATTAACATCATGATGAAGCAACTTGTAACTAGATAATATTTATGTTGTATGTTGATTCCCCTTGTAATGCAACAAAGTTTATGGAGTTTTCTTCTTCTTCATATTTGTCTTTCATCTTTAATATCTCATATTTTGGATTGTTAGATAATATGCAATTTGTTCTTCATTTTGCAAAACATAATATTCTTTGTGTAAGATGTGTCATTAAATTGTACACATCTAATGCTTAGAACAAAAATATTATGTTTTGCCTTATAAATAATGTTATTTGATATTTTGTTGTTGTTTCATTAGGTTGATTCACATTAAATACTTTGAAATTATACTTTTTGAAAAGTGAAGAAAAATCATATCTTTTTAGAAGTAATTTGTGCTTAAAATTATAAATCTATTTGAAAAATGATAGTTTAACTTATTTTAACTATCAGTAAAACTTGGGAATCAATGTACTTATAAATATTATTGAACTTACATTTTGTGGATTCTAGTATCTTAATAATCTTTCTTTGACAACTTATTTTCAAATCATAATTGGTTTACTTTGTGTTCTCTTAAATAGCTTTATTTTAAATCTTTTATTTTATGTTCATGACATTAAATCTCATCAATATTTGGAGCTAGGTTAGAATTTATTAATTTTAGTTTAAAATAGTTTTTTTTTTATTTTAGACAACTCCTTTGAGTTTGATCTCATGCTTACACGAACACTATATTTCATATACGATTCGTGCGCTTGCGAGTTATAAATTTTTAAAACATACCCGTTTTGGGTCCATCATAGGGCCACTCGGCACGGCTGTGTAAATTAATTTTGTGTTTGAATCGAGTATGTTTATAAGCTTTTGACACATGTTAATGGTTTATATGTTTGGAATAAATATGTTTATAATACACAAAGCATGCTAATTGTTGTTTATATTAAATGTGATTATTATTATGTCTTGTGGGGTTTTCTTGCTGGGTCTTGGCTCACGGATGCTCTATGGTGCAAGTAAGGACAAGCGAAAGGTAGACAAGCAATGGGTTGGAGGGCTTTGGAGCGGCATATACATGTTCATCCTGCTCGGCAGCCACAGTTGAGTTACTTTCAAGGGACGTAGGGTTTAAGTCTAATTTTGTTGCTTAAGTCAACTATTTTGTAACTTGGGTTGTAATTATACTTTGTTTAAAACTCTTTTTGGGATCCCTTGTAAACTTTAAAATTTGAATGGAAAAGTGTATATCTTTCGGCCAAAATTTTATCACCTAAACATTTATTTAACTTTAATTACACTTTTGAGTCCAAATGACTCACTTAACAAGTTAAAGACTATTTTAAATACATAGTGTAACAGTCCTAGATTAGTAGGGGCATCATTTTTGTACCTAACGGTAAGAGTATTTTTGTTTTCGACATATGGAGAAATTATAACTCAATTTCTTATATATGATGGTGTATATTGTAGTTATAGCAGACATCCCATCAGTATTCAAAAAATTCTGAATAATTTATAGTGTTGAAATTTGGATTCAAACAGCTAGTTGCACACGTGCCTAATTTTTTTTTATACGGGTGTAAAACAAACTGTTTGAACCATGATTTCGACACCGTAAATTATTCAAAATTTTCTGAAAAAATTAGTGGGATGTCAGTTATAATTATCATGTATACTGTTATATTAAAAATATGAGTTATAATTTCTCCAAGTGCTAAAAAGAAAAAACACTCCTACCAGCATGGGCAAAAGTGACACTCCAACCTAAACAACTTCGTGTGTGTATACATATATACTAGAAACAAATAACGTGCAATGCACAATTTTGTAGTTTTATTTATAGAATTTATTAATTATTTTTATTAAATTTATATTAATGTCATTTAAATTTCAAATAAATATCATGTTTTAATTAAATAATTTTTTTTAAGTTTATGTTTGTTCTACTTTTTGAATTTGGGAGTGACAACAAAATATTACATATTATATGTTTAATATAATATTAACTATTATACTTGAATTTTAAATTTAAGTTTCTTGCTAGCTTTTTAAAAAAAATAATTTGTTGCTAATTGACAAATTATTTGTTTAATATGATATTATTCTAATAAGTGAGTTTAAGATTAATTAAATTTTATTTAAGTTATAAAACGTATGGTTTTATTATTTTGAAATAATTATCATTGTATAATATCTAAAAAATATCATATTTTAATTTGTTTAATTATTTATTATTTTTAAATAATTATCATTGTAAAATATCTAAAAAATATCATATTTTAATGGAAAAATTACACAACTCACGGTAATCTTTCAAAAAATTCAATATATACAGTGTATATTAAAAATACAATTTCTAATATTACATTTACGGATATTTATATCATTTATACGGTGAAAAGTAAAACCCTACTTCTCTCCTCCATTGTTGTAACGACCCAAATTCGCTAATAAGGCTTAAGGGCCTTGATTAGTGTGCCAGGAGGGCAGGTTGGGATTTATGTGTGATTTTATGAGTTAAATGCATGGTTATGATTTAAAGCATGTTATTTGGCTATTTGTTTAACTGAGATGCATGACTATGTTTACTAGTATGCATGTAGGCCCGGATCGTGTTAGAAGGGCGTAATTGTAATTTTGGCCATGTTGGGCATAACTGTATTGATATGTGATAATTGTATTCTGTGAATTGTACCGCGCGGGTGTGGTTTTATTATTGTGATGCACGTGCCGAGACGGTCCTAGAGAGCTAGTTAACTTAAGAGTCACAACGGGATTTCTATACCCGGCTCGGGAGGAGCCTAGGGGTACCTCGGGAATTTTATGGTTAAGTTGAGATTTAGCGGGTAATGGTTATTGGAGATTTAGTAACCTGGGTAACCATTTGTTACTTCTGAGAGTAACAAGTTTTAGAAAGAAAATGGTAGATATGAAATAGAAATGAAAGGACTTAAGTGCCCTTGAGGTTTAGTTGGGAAAGGATAGGCAAGGAGGGGCAAAATGGTCATTTGGTTGGGAATTAGATAAATGGCAGTTGGGTTATATGGGGTACACGGTTTGGGGGCTTAGTCATTTTGGTCATGGATTGGTTTTGTTAGAAATAAAGAGAAGAAAAACTAAAGAGAAGGAAAGTTAGGGCAATGAGAAGAAGAAGAAGAAGAAGAGAAGTGAAGGAGCTGAAATTTGGAGACTTAGGAGATGAATCAAGGGAGCTTAGGATGGGATTCTCTACTTAAGGTAAGGATTTATGCATATTTAAGTTTGATTATGTTTAGATTTGTGAAACTTAAAGCTTGAGTTAAGTTTTTAAAGTTTGAGTTTTGAAGTTGCTGATTTTTGCAATCTAAGGGTGGATTGTTGGTTATGTTTGTGTTTTGAGCTTGAATCTAGTGTTTATGGGTTGTTAGATGGTCCATTTGAAGTCTTAAATTGATTTTGGGGTTTGGGTATTGGTTTGGTATGATTTTGGAAGGTTTTAGCTCGGAGATAGTGCAGGGGAAAAACCCAGAATTCTGGGTCTGCGAAGGCGTGCCGCGACACAGGTTTTTCGTGCCGCGGCGAGGGAGTCCCTGACTGATGGGTGCCGCGGCACAAGGCAAATTTCAGGTTGACATTTTTGGCAATTTTAGGCCTTTGCTCCGGGGGTTCGGGGGATGTCTCCGGGGTGTTGTTTTAAGGTTTTAGAGGTCCCGAGAGTGCGGGATTGGTCCCGGGAAGTGGTTTTGGGTTGATTAGTATTGAGGGATGTTTCTTGTGTGTTGTGACTAGGTTGTTGGTGAGGCTCGTGCTAGAGGACCGTGCTCGCGGCTTTAGTGCATCAGGAGGCTCGGAATACAGGTAAGAAAACCTTAACACCCGAGAATAGGGCATGGCCCCACTGTGTGATTGCAGGGCATGGCCCCAGATTGTATTATGTGCAAATGTTTAACCTTAAATGAATCATGATGTGTGTGAATGATTATTTCGAATGTACTATATGTGTGATTATAATGAAATGAACGGCAAGGGCCGAGTGCGGCGTAGGCCGGGTACGGCCGTGGGGCCGAAAGTAACACTCAGCACATGGGATGCTTATATTCAGGGTGGGACCCAAGGGATACATGAGTTATCCTCGCGGTGAGAACCGAGACCCCAAGCTTTGGTAAGGCCTCTGGGGCGGCATGGCCGTGTTTGTTTAATTGATGGTTTCCTATTTATCAGTGAGTTATGCCAGTGATATTATTTGCATATGTTATGTATTATTTGGGTTTTCTTGCTGGGCTTCGGCTCACGGGTGCTCCGTGTGGCAGGTAGAAGCAAGGACTGAGTCAACCAACCATGAGTACGGAGAGCGTGAAGCGACGCGTACATGTTTGGCCTGCCCGACTGCTTTGGTTGGGGGTTTATTCGAAAATGGCTGTAATAATCTATGATTTTTATGATTAATCAACTGTAAACTTATTTCAATATGTAAATAGTTTTCAAACCTTATTTTGGGATCCCAAGTGTTTAATACTAGAAGCTTTTTAATGAAACGTCGCATTTTCAAAGATTACAGCCCTAACTTTTAATTAGTCACACTTTTGTTTCAAAACCTCGGTTAGCGAGTTCATTGCACACTGTTTTGTCTTAAAACTCACTTAGTAACGGCTCTAAGGAAGTAGGGCGTTACAATTGTTGTGACCTGGACTTGTCTCTCCATTTTCTCACATTTTTTAAGATTTCAACTCTCTCCATTCTCACTATTTTCACCACCATTGTAAACCAATTTTCTCTACCCATTCCCGCCACCCATTCTCACTGTTCCTCTCTCTAGCTTTTGTAGTGGTCTCACCATCTCTCTCTCTATTTCTCCCCATTTATATTTGTGGCTTGATGAGTAAACCTATTAATCTCTATTGCGTTGTTATTTACTGGGTTTTGATGCAACGTGTTCAAGAGTATAATGATTGGGGTCTGGTTCCTCTTTTATGAAGGATGTGGTCATTAGAGCTCTTTCTAACTCTGATATATATATTAAGTTGAAGTGGAAAACTTCTCCTCTTCAATTGAAAATGCTTAATTTTTGTTTTAATTTTTATTCATGTGAGATTTAGATATTTACACTATTTACCTTTTTTATTAGAAAAATAAATCAAGTGTTGTTGTACATATATTGTACGCCCTGATTTTCCCACGGGCTGATTAGCGAGCTGAGATACGGCCTAATCATGACTACCATGTGGACATCCCCAAGACCGGAGCTGCCATCGTAAGGTCCTACCTCCTTAGCTCGAGGTAACCTAAGGGTTCGCCAAGATTGCTTAAGGGCTGAGTCTGGACTCTGAAGGCCGCAGGTCGAGGGAAGCATCCAGCTCGTGGTGCGAGCTGGAGTTGGAGGCTGTGACCTTTTATAAAGTCAACCACGAAAGGTAAACGTGCATATATCAGACATCACGTGTCTAATATACCCCTGACTTCTCGGACACGCAGCAGGAACGTGCGTATTCAGACATCCACGACTAGTTTGGGTCGTGCGGCCCATTATCCCCTTACCTATTGATTTGACCACACTTATGTGTCACGTTTAGGAATTAATCATGAATGTCACAGAGTTGACATGATAGGTAAGAAGGTCACGGGATGACCTTCTTACCAACTCCCAGGTGCCTTCTCCTATAAATATGGAGACCTTGGGAATTAATAGAGGTTGGATTCTATATTGTAAGAAGGACCCTGTAATCAAGTATCCAGTATATAGCAATAATACTGACTAGTGGAGTAGAAGGATTTTAACCTTTGAACTACTTAAAAAACGTATTTTGAGTCACCATTTCATTTCTAAGATCATTTATCTATTTTGGTTCAACCTAAGCACTAATTCCTTTCTCTTCTTTTCTTAATTACCTGTTGGCGAAGAACCGCGTCAACAGTTTGGGGCTTTCATTGAGAGGAAGTTCGATTAGTGCTGTCGCAATCCAACTATGGTGACTACCCGATCCAGACACGGTAACGAGACAAAACGGCATGATGGGTAGGAGGCTCATCATACTGCCATCCCTGGTGAACAAATTCCTAAAGTCCAACAGCGGCCTGGCAAGCAGCCGGCGGGCCAAGACGACACTGGAAGTTCGGCGCCCCGGCCACCTAATCCGAACCCATGTTATTACACTGCGGTGGAGATGGAGAATGCTCAGCTGAGGAGCCAGCTAGCAATAGCTAACCAGCAGATCAAGGATGTGCTGGCCCGACTACCCCCTCTCACAACCGACGCTAACGTCGGAGAGAGGCAAGGCGAGGCTCCTAAGTCTCGCCGGGGTAATCGATCCAGGCATAGCCGCTCGGACAGACTTCCGACAGCTAACTCCACTCCCTCATCGCACCATCGAGAGGCAAACTTCGGAGAAATGCCTAGATCCGAACAACAGAAGTACAACCGTTCGGTCAAAACATCGACTCCTAGCTCCCAACCAGCCTCGAGCGCGCCCAGGAGAGCTCGGGGAAATTCAAGAAGGAGGTCCGGGGAGGGCTCGCAGCGTCAGCCTGTCCCCAATAGCTGTCCTGCGCCTCGTCCAGATCGCCAGGCGCGGGACCTGCAGGTTGGCAGGGCCGAAAGGCCCCCACCTAATTTGATCCGTCCTGACGGAACTAGGATCGCCTCTCCGGTCAGGCATCCTCTGTCTCCAATCAGATATCTATCTCCTCCTCGGCCCGTCCGAGATATTCCAGCCTATGGAAGTAGCAGGAGGAACCCGCCATCAGCCGGACCTCCCCGACATAGCAGGGCGCCGAGGGAAAGCCCAGATCCTCACCACCAAAGGCGGACTCCAAGTCTCTCTAACAGGAGCTACTGGACCGGCAGTCGCTGGAGTGACCTTTTTGGCGGAGACCTGCGTCAGCGTTTGATCTCGGCACAAAGTCCACAAGTCACCCAAGGGGGCGACCTGCGAGATCGCCTTAACTCTCATAGAGGGGAGCCAGCAGGAGGAGACAGCCATGCTCGCTCAGGGGGGCTCTTTCCGAAGTACGTAACAGCGGGAATGCCCCAAATAACCTATCTCAAGATAGGAGGGGCAATAACCCACCTAATATGTACAATGGATCTGAAGTTGTTGAACAGCCCCGGAATAACCAAGGACATCAGGACCAAACCCTCGAGCGCCTGGCCCAGATGGAGGAGCTGATGAGGAAGCTCCTGTTGGAGAAAGAAAAAGATGAATATGATTCAGGGGATGAGATGGAGCTCTTCACCCCCAGCATAGCAGCAACGGCTTACCCACCTGGTTTCTGTATGCCGCACCTGTCTAAGTTTAATGGGGACGGAGATCCGTCGGATCATCTGGGGATGTTCAACACCCTGAAGATGGCCCACAACATTGGCCCCGAGCTGAGGTGTTTAATCTTTCCTTCCACACTGACTGGACCAACCAGGCAGTGGTTCAAGCAAGGAAAAAGACAGTCAATCAGCTCCTGGAAAACTTTCTCGGCTGATTTCAAGAGCATTTCGAGCCTCCCAGGCTGCCCGCGTTCAGGCCGACTCTCTGGCTAACGTGAGGCAGCAACCCGGCGAAACTTTGAAGGCCTACCTGAGCAGATTTGCGAACGTCGTTGCTCGGGCCAGAGACGCAGATGATAGCTCCAAGCTCATGGCCATGAGAATTGGAATCCTCGTCGGAGGGGAACTCTAGAAAGATATACAAAGAAAGGGAGTTAGCTCGGTTAACGAATTCCTCAACAGGGCCCAGGAATGGATCAACTTGGAGGAAGCCGAAGCCTCAGCTGCAGGAACCAGCCAGGTCCCTGATCAGCCCGCTGGAGTAGGGACTGAGGTCGTGGCAGCGACCCAAAACGTCACACAGAACAACCAACTCGGTGGAGGCAAAAGAAAGGGGAATGGCGAAAACAGCCAGCACGGCCCAAAGAAGAATAAGTCCGTAGACAAGTTCAAGCCCATCTACATGACTTATACAGAGCTCACCCAGTCTAGGGAGAATATCTTCCTAGCTAACTCTACTCGCCTCCCCTGGAAGAGGCTGGAGCCGTTGAAGCACCAGAAGGGGAAGAGAGACACCTCCAAGTTTTGCCGTTTTCACAACGATGTTGGCCACAATACTGATGATTGTAGACATCTGAAAGATGAGATCGAGACTCTCATCCGAGCCGACTGCTTGGCCCAGTACGCGCGGAACAGGATTCCAGCAAGTCGACTTGCTCCGGAAGTCCCGGCCAGTCATCCCGGGTCTCAGATAGATCAGGACGTCCCTCCTCCAGTGATAGGAGGGGAGATATCCACCATCTCTGGAGGACCGCATATGGCTGGCACGAGCAGGGGTGCCCAGAAGAGGTACGTGAACGAGCTTAAGGCGCACAATGGAGTAGAGTTCGTCCCGGAGCAGCGCCTGCCAAAGCAGCAGCGATTGGAGAAGCAACCGATGAATTTTACAGAAGATGATGCGGGCCATGTCCAGTTCCCGCACAATGACCCTCTGGTCGTAGCAGTTCAGCTCGCTAATCGGAGGGTTAGGAGGGCACTGATCGACAATGGGAGCTAGGTGAACCTCCTGTTCCGGTCCACATTAGAGAAGATGGGTTTAACTGTCGCCGAGCTGAAGGCGACCTCCATGATGCTATATGGTTTTTTGGGAGAAGGATCAGCAGCTATAGGGACTATCGAGCTGGTGATCACCTTGGGGGAAGGATCTCAGACAGTCTCCAAACTCCTCGAGTTCGTGGTCATCGACTGCTCTGCTGCGTACAACGCAATTTTGGGACGGCCTACGCTCATAGCTTTTGAGGCTGTCACTTCCATCTGCCACCTCGCGATGAAATTCCCTACTTCCATGGGAATATGCACTGTCCATGGCGATCAGCTCGCTGCCAGGGAATGCTACAGCATTTCCATGAAGGGAAAATAGACACCGGGGCAACTGGCAATGGCCATCCAAAGTGGTGAAGAGGAATCTCGGGACCCCTTGGTTGGTCCTGAGATTGAGAAACCTCAAAGCGCCGAAGGGGAATATATCGTCTTAAGTGAGGATATTGACCCCCGAATAGGCGAGGACAGATCCGAGCTCCAAGCTATTGAGGAGCTCGAGGAAGTAAACATTGATCTGCAGAACCCATCACGGATGGTCAAGCTCGGAAAAAACCTCTGCAGCGAGAGGAAGGCGGAGCTGATCAGATTTCTGCGGGATAACCTGGATGTGTTTGCGTGGTCACACGAGGACATGGTGGGAATCAGCCCGAGTGTCATCATGCACATGCTTCATCTGGATAAAAGCGTTCCTGCAAAGTCCCAGAAGTAGAGACGCCTAGGAACAACCCGGGCTGAAGCCTTAGAGGAAGAGGTAGCCTGGCTCAAAAAATGCGGCTTTATCCGTGAAGCCAAGTTTCCGATTTGGGTCGCCAACCCCATGCTGGTCCCGAAGCCCAACGGGAAATGGCGGACCTGCATCGACTTCTCCGACTTGAATAAAGCATGCCCCAAGGATTGTTTTCCATTGCCAAGGATTGACCAGTTGGTGGATGCCACGGCGGGGCACGAGCTCATGTCCTTTATGGACGCGTACTCAGGCTACAATCAGATCGCCATGAATCCGGCGGACCAGGAGCACACCAGTTTCATGACCCCGACTAACGTTTATTGTTACAATGTCATGCCCTTCGGGTTGAAGAAAGCCGGAGCTACGTATCAAAGGTTGGTGAATAGAATGTTTGCAGACCAGATCGGAAAAAACATGGAAGTGTACGTTGATGACATGCTAGTCAAGTCAAAGACTGCCGATAACCATGTTTCCGACATGGAGGAATGCTTCAAGATACTACGGGAGTATGGCATGAGGCTAAATCCACAGAAGTGCACTTTTGGAGTCGCATCGGGAAAATTCCTGGGTTTCATTGTCAATACCCGAGGAATCGAGGCGAACCCTGACAAGATCAGATCATTGCTCGAGCTTCCCTCACCCAGGTCACGCAAAGATGTCCAAGGCCTAATAGGAAGGGTGGCAGCCCTCAATCGGTTTATTTCCAAGTCCACCGATAAATGTTTTCCATTCTACAACCTGCTCCGAGGAAATAAGAAGTTCGAGTGGACAGAAGAGTGGGAAAGTGCTTTCCTCGACTTGAAGGCACATCTGGCCGAGCCACCCGTACTATCCAAACCAAAAGCAGGAGAGCCTATTTTTTTCTACTTGGCTGTCACGGAGGATGCAGCCAGTGCCGTATTGGTCCGGGAAGAAGACTGGATTCAGAAGCCAGTCTACTACATTAGCAAGAGACTTCTCAGAGCTGAATCTCGGTACCCGTTGATGGAGAAATTGGTGTTCTGCCTAATCACGGCCTCGCGAAAGCTGAGGCCGTACTTCCAGTCCCACTCAATACACGTCATGACCGATCAGCCTTTAAGGCAAGTTTTGCAAAAACTTGAAGCATTGGGAAGCTTGTTAAAGTGGGCAATCGAACTCAACCAGTTCGAGATTCTGTACACTCCGTGAACTGCTATAAAGAGTCAGGCCCTGGCCGATTTTGTAGCCGAGTGCACAGGATTCCGGGTGGATCCTGCAGAAGACTCACCCCAGGTCACCTCGGCCCAGGCATCGTGGAGGATATTTGTGGATGGTTCATCCAATGAGAATGGCTCTGGGGCTGGAATCATTTTGATATCCCCTGAAGGACATAGATTCCACTCGGTGCTGAGGTTCGGATTCAAGGCCTCCAACAACGAGGTCATGTACGAAGCTTTGCTGGCCGGGCTGAGGATAGCCTAGGAGCTGAGGGCGAGCTCCGTCCAGTGATTCAGTGACTCCCAGCTTGTGGTAAACCAGGTTCTGGGCGAGTATCAAGCATGAGGACCCAAGATGGCTACCAATCTGGCAAAGGTAAAGGTTGAGTTGTCCGTGTTCGGGCGAGGCTCGATCGAGCAGATACCTCGGGAGCAGAACGCCAATGCAGACGCTCTTGCCAAGCTCGCCACCTCCGGGGAGATGGAGACCTTGGGGTTAATGCCAATAGAATTCTTGGAGAAACCAAGCATAGAAGAAGTCAGGATGGAGTTCGAGATGATCGACGCTAGGCCGACCTTGATGACCCCCATCCTTGAGTATCTCGTCGAGGGAAAGCTACCTGAAGGGCGTAATGATGCGCGACGAGTTCTGTATCAAGCTCCTAGGTATACTATAGTAGATGGGGGTGCTATACTGACGTGGGCACTCCCTACCTCTCCTACGATGTGTTCTTCCAGGCGAAGCACAGGCCATCCTGCAGGAGGTGCATGAGGGTTTTTGCGGAGATCACACTGGGGGACAAAGCTTGGCCTTAAAGGTCTTGAGGCAAGGTTATTACTGGCCTACTCTGTCCAAGGACTCGATCTCATACGTGAAGAAGTGTGACAAGTGCCAGCGATTCGCCACAGTTGCCCGAGCTCCCCCAGTCGAGCTGAAGATGATCTCTTCCCCATGGCCGTTTGTAGTTTGGGGGATCGACTTGGTTGGCGCCCTCCCTACTGGAAAAGGCGGGGTCCACAACGCCGTGGTGGCCATCGACTACTTTACGAAGTGGGCTGAGGTAGAACCTTTGGCAACGATAACTTCCAAAAAAGTCCTTGACTTCGTGGTTAAGAACATTATCTGCCGATTCGGGCTGCCCAAGAAGATTGTTTCCGACAATGGGACTCAGATCGACAGCGACCTGTTCACCGAGTTTTGTGAGAGGTACGGAATTGTGAAAAGTTTCTCCTCCGTGGTCTACCCTCAGGCGAATGGCCAGGTCGAGGCTGTCAACAAGATGTTAAAGGCGAACCTCAAGAAGAGACTAGACGAGGCAAAGGGAGTCTGGCCAGAACAGCTCCCCCAGGTTCTCTGGGCATATCGGACCTCGTATCGGACTCCTACGGGTCATACTCCTTTTTCCTTGACCTTTGGGAGTGAGGCAGTCCTCCCTGTGGAGATTAAGGTGCTTTCGCATAGGGTCCAGTCATATGACCAGGATCGCAACCACGAGCTTCTTCGCACTTCCTTAGACTTGATTGATGAAAGACGAGAAGATTCGCAACTCCAGCTCGCCCATTATCAGCAGAAGATCACTTGCTATTTCAACTCAAAAGTCAAAAATCGCGCCTTTAACATTGGCGACCTGGTCCTCAGGAGAGTTTTCTTGGCTAGTAAAGATCCCAAAGATGGAGTCTTGGGACCGAACTGGGAAGGACCATATTAAGTCATCGAGGTCATTAAGGAGGGAACTTATAAGTTAACTCGTCTTGATGGAGGGGCAGTCCCACGAACTTGGAACGCCATCCATTTGAAGAGATATTATCAATGATTCACTTGTAAGGCCTGAAATGCCATTTTTTATGTATTAAGCAATGAGAATTAACTTTTTGTCTATGTTTGTACATGTTTTCAAGTGTAATCTAAAGTAACCATGAAAGACCCTTTCCCAGTTACTTGGGGGGCATATGGTACCTGGATATAACTAGGTCGCCTTAATGACTTAGAAGTTGATTCATATCGATTGATCGTTGTTTTTCTTAAAAAACGCGAGATATTGATAAAGATTAACGCGAACTAAGTCCTATCCTGGATTTAACCAGGTCGCCTCATAAAACTTAGAAGTTGATTTAAATCTATTGATCGTTGTTCTTCCTAAAGAGCACGAGATATTGATAAAAATTAACACGAACTAAGTTTTCAAATTAAGATCCTGTATATGACCAGGTCATAAAACTTAGAAGTTGATTTAAATCTATTGATCGTTGTTCTTCCTAAAGAGCACGAGATATTGATAAAAATTAACACGAACTAAGTTTTCAAATTAAGTTCCTGGATATGACCAAGTCATAAAACTTAGAAGTTGATTTAAATCTATTGATCGTTGTTCTTCCTAAAGAGCACGAGATATTTGTAACGTCCTACGTTTTCGGGTACCTTTAAACGACTCGGGTCGGGATTTTTCCCCCAGGTTAAGAATATTATTTTAAATAATATTATATTTTGTTTGTAAGTATTCCATGAGTTATTGCTAGCCAAAATATGAATTTTGTGTTTTTAAAAGTCAAGATAAGACTTTCGGTCCTGGACCGACACAAAAACCCTGATCGGGTAAAAACCTCGGAAAATAAAATGAAAAATCATGGCAATTATATTTTGGGCATAAAATACATTCATAAAAGTTAAAGTTTGGTAAAAAATAATAAACCTAAAAGAAAATGGAAATTTTAAGGCATTTTGTGTTAAATGCCTAATTTTGCCGAAATGGGGAATTTTATTCCATGAATGGACCTTAGGTTAAATTTTATTATGTGATTAATTAAATTAAATGTGAGAGACATTTAATTTAATTAATTAATGTTAAGTTTGGTGATTAAAACTTAATAAGAGTGAAAAATGTGTCAAAAGTCAAATTGAGTTTTTCTTATGAAATAATTGTTCACCATTAAATATATATATATATATATATATAAAACATAGAAAAAGTGAAATGGTGGCCGGCCATGTGACTCTTTTTAAAGATGTGAACAAAAAAATAATTGAGTTTAAATCCCATTTAATTAAAGGTTTGGGATAATGTCAAGTGGGCAAGTGGGAGTAAAGCACTTGAGTGTTTTTTTTAGGAATTTTAGAGTGTGATAAACTCTTCCAACCCTCCCCAACCGACCACACCACTCTCTCTCATTCACTCATCTGATTTTTGAAGACCTCTCAAAGTGTTCTCTCCATTTTTCAACCCCAAGAACACCAAGGAAACTTTGAGGCTAAGTCTTGGTCTAGGAAGTATTTTCCCTAAGGTAAAGTTTCACTAATCTAGGCTTTTGTAAAGTTTTAAGCATAGAGTTTCAAATAGCTAATTGACTATGTTGTTGGGGGAAGTTTGTTAGGGTTTTTGAAAGGTTTTGGAGGAGCCAAAGCTAATAGGAAGGTCAAAACCTTAAGCAAGAACACCAAAGAAGTAAAAAGTTTACTTTTGATGATTTTGTTGTAGGGTTTTTAGTTTTAAGCATTATTTTGTATATTTAATGCTTAAAGTTTCTTGTTGGTGATGTAATAAGGTTATGGTAGTTGTTTAATAATTTTTATGATGCATGTGTATTGATTTTTGAAAATGGGAACCTAAACCACCAAGGGTTTTGTAGGATACCCTAAAACAAAACATGTTTTGAGCTGTGACTTCCAAGGGGTCAAGCAGCCACTGTATATTGGTTTTGTAAAATTAAATTATACTGTGATGTTGTTGAGATTGAGTACATAAAATTGAGCTTTTGAAACACTAAAAAATGTTTAGAAATGAGTAAGTTATGCTATTTCAAAGTTTAGGTAAAAAACAGATTTTTCGTATTCTTATTTTCGGAACCAAGTTTGGACAGCCACTGTATAAGGAAAATGAACCCAGTTTTTTCTAAAATTTTGTGGACATATTTGTGGCATAACCTATTATTCCACTGTAAAATTTGGTAAGAAAATATTGAACGGTTTGAAAGTTATTAACTGTCAAAGTTTGGAAAAAATAAGGACTTGAAAATAAGGTCATTTTTACCTCATTGTTGGAAAATGATTTCACCAATCAAAAATGCTCATTTTGACCTAAGATTTTAGAAAGACCTAAATGGCATAACAAAAATGGAATTGAGAAATTTTGGTAACAATTGGGTAAGTAAATTTCAAGTTATGAACTAACGAAGTATGTAGTTAAAAATGTGAAAAATAAGTTTTTCACACTTAGTGTAAAAATGAGATTTTGGAACATAAGGTAAAAAGTAAAATTTTGTTTATTTCAAGATATAAAATGGTAAGTCTTGAAATCATATTTTCACTAAAATTACCCCTTTAAGTTTAAATGAATTATTTTTATTAAAGAGTTTTTATTCTTTCTAAAAATAAGAGATTTAATTTATTAATAGTTAATAAATTAAAAGAGGGTTTAAAACCCTATATTTTGAGAAAATAATTAAATGAATTATTTTTCTAGTAAGTAAAAATTGATTAATTGCTTTTGGAAAATTAATTAGTCAAGATGAGAAATTTATAACAGTTTTCCTAATTAAGACAAATTAGGCAATTTTCTTAAATCGGTTTTTAGATATTAAAACCTTAAGAAAACTAAAAGGAAAATTTAAAGAGTTTATTTTCTTTAAAAATAATTAAGGAATTTATTTGTATTTTCTGGATATAATACTGGCTAAAATCTTACATATTTTAACCGACTAGTCGAAAGTGCGGGTTAATAGCGATACCTTGAAAGAATAAGATTTTTAGCGGGTTGTGGGGAAATACCATTGTGATACCCGAGCCTAGGTATCGAGACCTTAGGATAGGTCTCCCCGAGACTTAGGGTTTAGTCTCGAATATTTTTTCTGACTTTCCTTAATAGGTTTAAAACCAAATAAGGATTTTAAATCCTTACAAATGACTTTTATTAAAATGACCAAACTGCCCAAAATAATAATAATGATTTATGAGTGCCGTAATTAATCCGAGTATACTGTATGGATAACTACAGTATTTGTAACGCCCTACTACCTTAGAGCCGTTACTAAGTGAGTTTAAAATAGAAATCGTGCATTTGACTGACTCTAAGTGGTTTCTAAAACCAAAAGTGTGGATAAATCAGAATTTAAGGCTGTACTCTTTTAAAATGTTTAACTTCATTGAAACGTTAAGTATAAAACGTCTGGGATCCCAAAGTAAGGTTTACAAGATATTTACAACTCAAAAATAGATTTACACTTGATCAGTTATCAAAAGAATGATTTAATACAACCATATACAAAATGCCCCCAACCAAAGCAGTCGGGTAGGCCGAACATGTACGCGCCGCCCCCACACTCTCCATACTCATGGCCGGTTGACTGACTCCTTGCTTTTACTTGCCACACGGAGCACCCGTGAGCCGAAGCCCAGCAAGAAAACCCAAATAGTACATAACACGTGCAAATCCTATAGCTGGCATAATTCACTGATAAATAGGAAAACCATCATAATAAACAAGTACGGCCATGCCGCCCTGGAGGCCTTACCAAAGCCTGGGGTTTCGATTCTCACCGCGAGGATAACTCATGTATCCCTTGGGTCCCACCCTGAGTATAAGCATCCCATGTGCTGTGTGTTACTTTCGGCCCCACGGCCGTACCCGGCCTACGCCGCACTCGGCCCTTGCCGTTTATTTCATTATAATTACACATATAGTACATTCGAAATAATCATTCACACACATCATGATTCATTTAAGGTTAAACATTTGCACATAATACAATCTGGGGCCATGCCCTGAAATCACACAGTGGGGCCATGCCCTATTCTCGGGTGTTACGGTTTTCTTACCTTTAGATTCAGTAGCCTTGATCAACCTGACTCCTTGAGCACGATCTTACCCAAGCCCTAGCGCTTACCTAAGCAAAATCCACAAGTCAAAGTCATCACCAATCCTCAAGTCCAAAACCTAGCCTCGGGACTAATCCCGAGCCCCCCGGGAGGTCCTAGATCCCTAAAACAAAGTGGCGGAATCAAGCCCCGAACCCTAGGTCAAAATCCCTTCACAAAAGCCCAAAAATCCCCTCTGTGAACAGTGCAGTGCTACAGCGCTCAAAAGAGGGCGCTGTAGCGCTACAAGCAGAACCACCCTCACCAGACAGGGGCTAGCGCTACAGCGCTCCCTAACTAGCGCTGTAGCGCTAGTTGCAGCAGACCAAAACCAAAAATCGCATCTTGCGATTTTCTTCCCCCATTTCGACCCCAAACTTGTCCAACTCTTTCCCAAGCCCAAAAACAAACTTATACACACCACACACTCATCCCAAGCACCCCATGAACTCAATCCCAAGCTCAAGCAACCCACAACTCAAAATCTAACTCAATGAGCCCAAAAACCAGAAAATCACTCAAACAACAAGGATAGGGTCTTAGAAATCATACCGTGGGTGGAATTTCGACCTTGAACTGACCCTAGACCTCCTTGGCTTGCACCTTCACAACCTTGACCTGTTTTCCCCAAAAACCCCATCCATTTAGCTCAAAAACACAGCTCAAAACCAGCAAAACCCTAAAACCGAAAACCTCAAGAACTTACCTCAAATCTCTGATGTGATCTTGCTAATCCCTTGCCAATCCTCAAGCCTAGCTTAGGATCCTCAATGCTCAGCTAACCCTAGCTTTCCACTGAGCTTAACCTCAAGAAAAATCAAGGGAAATGGTTGGGAGAGCCACAAACCGAATCTTCAAAGCCAAACCCTTCAGTTTTCCCTCTCTTCTTTCTCCTCCTTCTTTCTTTCTTTTCAACCTATGCTTTTCTCTACAAAATCCACTAAGTATAAAGACCTTCTTTATTTTATCTCTTACAAGCCTAATGACCAAAATTCCCTCCCTTACTAATTCTAAACCTTTATGTCCATAAAGGGGCATTTTAGTCATATTACCCAAATTCCCACTAATTCCTCAAGTGTTCCTAATAATTCCCGCTCGCTACCCAATACCTGATTAATCAACAAATATATTCCCAAATTCTCAATTAAACTCCCCAGGCTTAACCCAAGCCTGGTACAGGTTCCCGCTTTGACTTTCCGCTAACCCGCTCATTCTAGGATCGTCTCGAGTCATAGATCACAGGTATCAACATAGTCATGCCCAACATGGCCAAATTACAAATATGCTCAATCAGGTCTACATGCATACCAATTCACATAGTCATGCATCACAATTAATCAAATAGTCATATAACGTGCATTAAATCATATTCATGCATTAAACTCATAAAAGTCACACACAGAATTCCATTATGCCCTCCAGGCACACTATCCCAGGCCCTAAGCCTTAATACCGAATTTGGGGTCGTTACAGTATTGGCTAAGCGTAACTAGACTGAACATTGGAGGGTGAAAACCTGCTGAGCACTAAGGACTCCAAGTAAGTCAACTTATATTGTATGGCTGCAACATGAAATGATTATTGTCTTGTATGTTAGTATAGGGATACATGCACATATATAGGCTGTCATAGAAAGTTGCTTAGAGACGTTAGTCTAGTGAGTGCTGATTTAGAAAATATGAACGGTAGAAGTCCGTCATATCCTAAACGGTTGATCCCCGTCACACTGCTTGATTTTATTTATGTCCGGTTCATTACCGCGACGAGTGGCCATGAGATGAGGATAAGATGGTTAAACCTAGGGGCGCCAAGATAAATGGGACCTAGGGCCCTCATGCTTACTTAATCATTGGACGGTTAGAATCCGAGCAAGTGCTCTGATAAGTTATTCCCGAATAGCAGCCGTGAATATTGGCCATTCAGTGAGAGTGCCTAGAGATACTAGGGGTTGCCAAGATTGAGTGAGGCTGAACACCCTAGGGGCAACTGCTCACCAGCACCACTGATTAACGTAGAAGTCTCCGTAAAACCGTGTAAATTGGATTACACTCTTGAATAAGTAGCGATGCCCTAGGTAACACGATAGTTACCCTTGATGAGAATATTTATTGGCTAGATCTTAGTGTGGAGACTCGGTTCTCTTTGACAGATTAACAATTATGTTGGAGGGCGCGTTACGCCTGAATTGTTGGAAATTGTCGAGCGTTGGTTTCGAATTATATGGTGATATAATATATCTGCTTGATTTTCTGAGTGCAGGGATATAATTGTTGATAAGATACAGTTGTGATATAATATATCTGCTTGCTCTGGGATTTTCTGAGTGCAGGGATATAATTGTTGATAAGAATTAGTTGCGATATAATATATCTGCTTGTTCTGGGATTTTCTGAGTGCAAGATTTTTTTCTAGTTATGAATTAATTTATCCTTGGTTATCAGGCATGACCATAAGTTTGCCAGGACGCTTTAGCGTTCTTGAAATTGATTGTGTAGGGTCCGGATGGGTCCGAAACCCTAATTCTCTATATGCTTTGTTTGAAAGTTGATCTTACTAAGCGTTTTCGCTTACCTAGTTGTTTCATGCTGTAGGTAAGTGCAAGGGCAAGGCAGAACAGTGAGCGCTGGAGTCTTCCTTGCAAATGTACATGTGGACCGACCTTTTGGGAAGCCGTTTTATTTTTGGAAATGTTGTGTAATTTTCCTAAGCAAGGCTCACTCTACTCTTTATAAAATATGTTTGTAACTAAATGTTAAGTATGGACATACGACTTTTTAAAAAGTTTTTTTTTATACGGGTTTTTGAGACATTTTGTTAAATGAAAACATTTATATTTCCGCATTATCGAGTCTTGAAAATCCGAGTCGTTACAATATTGATAAAAATTAACACGAACTAAGTTTTCAAATTAAGTACTTGGATATGACCAGGTCATAAAACTTAGAAGTTGATTTAAATATATTGATCGTTGTTCTTCCTAAAGAGCACGAGATATTGATAAAAGTTAACACAAACTAAGTTTTCAAATTAAGTTCCTGGATATGACCAGGTCAAAAAAACTCAGAAGTTGATTTAAATCTATTGATCGTGGTTCTTCCTAAAGAGCACGAGATATCGATAAAAATTAACACGAACTAAGTTTTCAAATTAAGTTCCTGGATACAACCAGGTCATAAAACTTAGAAGTTGATTTAAATCTATTGATCGTGGTTCTTCCTAAAGAGCACGAGATATCGATAAAAATTAACACGAACTAAGTTTTCAAATTAAGTTCCAGGATACAACCAGGTCATAAAACTTAGAAGTTGATTTAAATCTATTGATCGTGGTTCTTCCTAAAGAGCACGAGATATCGATAAAAATTAACACGAACTAAGTTTTCAAATATAGTTCCTGGATACAACTAGGTCATAAAACTTAGAAGTTGATTTAAATCTATTGATCATGGTTCTTCCTAAAGAGCACAGGATATTGATAAAAGTTAACGTGAACTAAGTTTATGAAAAAATTGTAACCAAAATGCGTAGAGGCAAAAAGGAGTTAATCAATTCAAAGGTAAAAATTAATTGTCTCGAGGTGGGAACACCTCATGCAAAAGTTACAACAAAAAAAAAATAAGAAAGAGTGGCGGCAGAATGGAAATGCCCTAGGTTCCACAAGTTGGCCTCTTGGAGGTCACCGTCTTGCCCTGCTCAGCTGCGCCGGAGACTTCCCCGGCCTCGGAAGGTGCTTCTTTCTCGAGGCGAGCTTTGAACTTCTCCAGCAAGGGCTCCCAGACGTCCGCTGCCAAGAAGGAGAAGTCGGCGTCCTGATTATAGGCCCAACAATGGTAGAACATGTCCATGGCGGTGCTTGAAGTTTCCTGCTCGGCCTCCAGGGCAGCCTTGGCCTCGGCCTTCGCAGTGTCTAGGTCAGTCCGCGAGGCGGCGAGGGCGGCTTTGGTGGTCTCGAGCTCTTGCAGCTTGGGACGAGCCTCTTTCAGCTCAGCCTACGCGGCCGCCAGGGCGTCCTTAGCTGCCTGCAAGGAGGTTTGGTGGCTGGCCACCACCGCCTGGTGCTCGCTCCTCATCTCCTCGAGTTGAGCCTTGGTCCTGGCGATGCTCCGGTGAAGGGCAACGACACTCTGCGAAAACGGAGAGGCATATGCCTTAGAAAAAAAAGAGAAGGGAGAAAGAAAAAACAGGGCAAGGTGTAATAATCAAAAACCATAAAAGGTTGAGGTTAGCTTACCGTTAGGGCCATGCCTAGTGAAGACTCCAGCACGCCCACCGGGCTCCTGGTTTCGATGGCCATGAGCTCCTTCTCGTTGACCTTATAGATGTGGCTGACGGCGTAGTTCACCGATTCATACACCGTCCCCCGGAAGGCCTCGGGAATCTTCTCCAGGTCCTGGGGGTCAACTGGGATGCGCACCTCGGAGGTTGAAATTGCCGAAGTCCCGGGTTCCGCCCCTGTGTCCCGGACGAGGGCCGGAGCTCGCAGAGGGGGTGGTTAGTTGCTCCCCCCAGCAGCAGAAGGATCAGTTCTCACGACCTGAGCGGCGGGGGTCCCGACAGTTTTCTTTAAGGTCCGGGGCTTCTTCATTTTGGGCCCAGAGGCCCTGGCTGAGGGATTCCCCCCGGCGAACGCAGCTCAAAGACTCCCTCCGGGCTGAGACATCTCTTCTGTCAAAACAAAGATATGGTTAGTACAAGTTAGCAGCCATTCAAAAACAAAAACAAAGGGGGAAAAAGGAGAAATTCAAGTATATATATATACTAAAAGGGATCCTACCCCCCGAGCTAGAAGAAGAACCTATGGTTACGACCATCGGTCCCGGAGCTCCTGCGGGAGAATCTAAGTCGATTATTTCCCGAGCTGGCGCAAGTTCTGGATCCGACTCTGGTTCTGAACTAGATTCTTCTACATATTGCCTAAGTCCTGGAGCTACGGCACCCCTCCGGAGTGATGGCCATGACCGAAGATTGGTCCCATACTCCTCAAATAGGATCGACCTAAACGCTAGGGTGTTATCTACGACTGCGGTACCCCTAGGTCGGCTATCTTAGTAATCCAGCACGAGCTGGTCGACACAGTGAAGCAGGGTTGTATCCAGGTCTGGATCACTTCGGTGACGTTGGACGAGCTGTCTGGGATTGAACCTAGCTAGCCGGGGGTCGACAATGGCCCTATCTAAATTCCTAAACATGTAGGGATTACCTTGGCCAGAAGGACCCGCGGCTGCTCCGAACCGGATCCTCTCCTCGTCCGTTCTCTGGGCGACCTCCAGTGCCCACTTCCTGTTCCTCACAAGGGGAACCTCGTCCTCCTCATATTCGTCCCCCGCGACCTCCTCCACGATGGTAGGTCTGGTATCGCGAACTGGGGGAAGCGCCCAGAGCCTCCTTAGGTTCAAAGTCTGATTTGGGAAGATCAGCTTGCAGGCCACCATCGTCTCGTCTGGGCAAGCCTGCCAGTGTCTCATACTGGGCCCCGAGGGTCACAGATTTCTCTTTCCTCACGAAGATAGTTGCAGGATTAATCTAATTCAGAAAAGGATACAGGAGGAGCTAAACGATACTTAACTTACGAGCTAAGGTTGAAAAGCACTTACGAGGACGATTGAAGTAGTGGAGCTCGCAGTTTCAGAACCCCATCGACATAAAGAATTGATCTTTGAAGTCGTTGGGGTGGCTGGGCAGATCGATGACCACTGCCGTGTTAGGGAACCGGGTTAAGTAATAAAACCCGTCGCCTCGCCCCCACTGGTCCAGGCTGGCCTTGAGGCAGAAAAAGTACAAAATATCTGCAGGAGTGGGGACCTCCCAATCCTGTTTCAAGAATAAATATCTCAACCCCGCCAACAGCCGATAAGAGTTGGGGGGGAGCTGGAATGGGGAAAAGTTCACGTAATTGAGGAAGTCAGCGAAATACTGATCCAACGGGAGGAAGGCCCCCGCCTTAAAATGCTCGTCGCTCCAAGCCGAGAATGCCTCGTCAAGCGGCGCGCAGCTCCGCTCGCCCTCTGCGGGAGGTCGGGCAATCACGGATGCTCTCCCCAGCCCGATTTTGTGGGAGAGGAATATTTTGTTGACCTTCACCTGGTCGGTAATCTTTGAGACGATCCTCTCCGCCTCAAAGAACGCGTCAGGAGCCACCTCGAGCTCCTGTTCCACCGCTGGCCCGAAGTTGGGGATCGGGGATTCAACCATCCCCTCCTTTCCTTTTTCTTAACGGGAGGACAAGCTGCCTGCAGGCTTCTTGGGAGCATTCTTCTTGGGTCCCATCTGATCGCCTAGCGAAGAAAAAGAAGAAATTTTAGAAGAAGGCGACTTAAAAATGGAGAACAATCTGTTTCCTTGACACGAGCTGAGGTAAGCCCAGCTCGTGGAGAATGAGACCACGCGGTTCTAAGAACACGCGCCTGTGCTCCCAACAAATCCCTAATTACTCAGAATTCGTGTGTCCGGAGGGTCAGATTAGAATTTTTCCTTGGAGGGAAAGTTCCAATAGGCAAGAAAGGCAAAACCGCCTGTGAAGCGTGTCCCCTAAGCTACCCGGTTTTGCACCCAAAATACTGGATATTTTGAACTAAGATCCCAAAAATCCTACCCAGAAATTTTCCCCAGAAAGTGCATCCTGTAAACCATGCTCCTAAACGGTTTTCTACTGCAAAGATACCCTAACCTAAAAGGATTTCACCCTTCATTCCCACAAAACCCAGCAAACCCTTGCATGTGGCTACAGTAAATATTTACCTAAGCTACAGTAAATTTTTTTTTTGAAACATGCACAGTCAGGAGACTTACAGAGTGTTTGGCTGGGAAGTGAATGAGGATATCGCCTGGGTTGGGGCTTCGTCGGAGCAGTTGGTTCCAAGGCTTCGAAGTAGTCTTTGCGCCTGAACTTCTTGAACGTTAGGAATGGCGGTCGGGAAGAAAAGGGTTTTTTCTCTTGAAGATGAAGAGAGAAGAAGAGGAAAATTTCTGAAAAATTTCAAATGAACGGGTGGCCCGTGCGTAAGGTGGCCACCCCTTTTTATATGCGTGAAGGGTCACGTGAAGAGGGTCGTTGGATTGCCCTGATGTGGGATCCAAGGCCCTCCACTCGAAAGACGAAACGACGGCTGGGCATAGGCTAGGCCATTAAATGCGGTTCTCGGAAGACGTACTGTCACCAACCACGATGTTCCACGTATTCGGCGCTTGCGTAGAATGTGGATATGAAGAGTTCATGGGGAAGCCTAAAAGCCCCTACTGTGGCCCTACACGACGTCGTGTACCACGAGCAGAGGCTTGGGGGGCAGATGTACGCCCTGATTTTCCCACGGGCTGATTAGCGAGCTGAGATACGACCTAATCATGACTACCACGTGGACATCCCCAAGACCGAGCTGCCATCGTAAGGTCCTACCTCCTTAGCTCGAGGTAACCTAAGGGTTCGCCAAGATTGCTTAAGGGCTGAGTCTGGACTCTGAAGGCCGCAGGTCGAGGGAAGCATCCAGCTCGTGGTGCGAGCTGGAGTTGGAGGCTGTGACCTTTTATAAAGTCAACCACGCAAGGTAAACATGCATATATCAGACATCACGTGTCTGATATACCCCTGACTTCTCGGACACGCAGCAGGAACGTGCGTATTCAGACATCCACGACTAGTTTGGGCCGTGCGGCCCATTATCCCCTTACCTATTGATTTGACCACACTTATGTGTCAGGTTTAGGAATTAATCATGAATGTCACAGAGTTGACATGATAGGTAAGAAGGTCACGGGATGACCTTCTTACCAACTCCCAGGTGCCTTCTCCTATAAATATGGAGACCTTGGGAATTAATAGAGGTTGGATTCTATATTGTATGAAGGACCCTGTAATCAAATATCCAGTATATAGCAATAATACTGACTAGTGGAGTAGAAGGATTTTAACCTTTGAACCACTTAAAAAACGTATTTTGAGTCACCATTTCATTTCTAAGATCATTTATCTATTTCGGTTCAACCTAAGCACTAATTCCTTTCTCTTCTTTTCTTAATTACCTGTTGGCGAAGAACCGCGTCAACATATATAAATTAAAAAAGACTCCTATTTTTATGTTTTAAAAATATAATTAGGTTTCACAATTTTGTACTGATGGTTACAAAATTAGTAATTATGAGTTACATACATGTAACATATCTTCATATATTTGTAAATATATTTTTATTTATAAAATGAATTTCATATATATTTAAATATTGTTTACAAACATGTAACACATGTTCACAAATTTGTAAGAAGATAGTCTGTAAATATATTTACAAAAAATGATTTTCTGTAATTGGTTTTTATAAATGTTATTTACGAACATATAATAGATGTTTACAAATCTGTAACAGATGTACACAAAACAAATTTGTAACATATATATACAAATGTTTGCAAAAAAGTTCTATTTTACTAATTTGTATTTACAGTTATGCCACTACATATTTATATTTTTGCCCATTTGTGTTTTTCATAAAAAAAAACCGTATTTTTGTAATCCACCGTATATTTCATATTTTTTTTTAATGTTTATGTATTTTTGTAACTTTCCCGGGGAAAATTACACCCATCACCCTATATCTCAAAAAAATTTGAAATATACGGTATATGTCATATATACGGTTTAACTTTTGATATAGGTGTTTGAAGATGTATATCCATATAAATATGCATACGACATGCCTCTATAGTACAACTAATCATATATATCAGTATAATATTATCTATTTGTGTATATTATTCTGGTCATATATAATGAATGAAGCATATATACGTATATATAATATAGTTGAACGAATTAAAGAATATTTTATTTGATCGTCGTATTGATATTTTTTTTACAAATATACTTATAGGGGATTAAAATTAATCTCTTTAAATAATATTAAAAGATGAGTAATTATTGAAATAATAACAAGCTGTTACAAATTAGTAACGTTGTGTTACGAATAATATTGGGAGAATAAATAACTATTAAAATTATAAAACTAGTAAATTTTTATTACAATTATGTTAAGTAGATATATACATTATTTATGCAAATATTAGTTGAAAAATATAATTTTATTTGTGAATTAGTTTTGTAAAATTTTGTTACAAAAATAAAATTTTTTTTGTTATAAATTAATCTGTAATTGTTGTTTTCAAATTTGTAAAAATTATTTACTTATTATAATAGTTTTGTTACTACTTGTTACAATCTTGTAACTAAAATTTATACTTTTTAATGAGTTTTAGTTATTGCATGTAACAATTTTATTATTAATTATAATAGTTTTGTTAATACTTGTTATAATATTAATATTAGTTGTTCTAACATTTAACATTTTTGTAAATTATAGTTACAAAAATTGAATATTTTACTTATAAAATTAATTTTGTAAATCATTGTTACAAACATGTTACCAAAAGAAAAGAGTATGTTACGGTGATAGTGGATTTTCAAATTAGTAAATTAATGATGACCAAATTTTAAGTATTAAAATCTTTATTTATTTGTTTATCCAAGAAAAACTTGTATTTTTATTTGGATTGGTTTTCACGAGTAACATTTTATTTTCTGAATATTTATTTTGTTCTAATTAATTTAGTTAAAAGAGTACGTTAAAAAAAGTCAAACCAACAAACAAATTTATAGTGATAGATTTGGTCATATTATAATATTATGAAATAAATAGTATTCAAATTATTAGACTAATAATTAATAATTATATTATTAGTTTCTAAAAACATTAATAATTTATTATGATGAAAAATTACATGTATTATTGAATGGGATTGACTGCCGTATTTACCAATAAATCATTTATTAGTTGGCATCATCCTACTACCATATATTTGTAATAAATTTCAATTACCGTATATTTAGATTTTTTTTATTAACTTACGGTATATATGCAAATTTCCCTATTTTAATTTGTATAATTATTTATTATTTTCAAATAATTATCATTGTAAAATATCTTATTTTAATTTTTTTAATTATTTATTTTATTTTATTTAAGTTTAAGTGATGTTTACAAACTACCGTTAAATATAAGAATATTTTGGTAAATATAAAAATATTCCGTTTAAGTTAACTATAAAACTAATAAAAACCATTAAAATTAAGAATTTCCGTTATCAACACATTTATTATATAGAAGATATATATATATATATATATATATATATATGGGTAAGACTATATTACGGAAGTGGGTTTTTTTCATATGGGTGGGGTGATTTTTTTGGCCATTTATATGTAATCACGTGGTCAAAAAGGGGTAGGGTACATGAGATTAGGGTGACTTTGTTGTATGTAATTATTTTATAATTTTATTATTTTTATTATGTAAAATTTTAAGTTGTCAGAAGCAAACAAAATTTCTCTATAAAAGAAGAAACAAGGAGTGAAGTTCCTCCTTCTCTCGGCCATGGCGCAGCGACGTAAGGTGGTGCAGAAGCTTGTACAGCCAGATGCTAGGCAGGAGCTCCCTTCATGCACTGAAGATCCTTCTGTCTTGCCTCCGTCCAGATTGGATTACGAGTATGATGCTGTTGAGATTGTGACCTCACAGACCCCTGTGAAATCTGGTAAGGAGGCATTAGATCCTTCTCAGGTAAACCAATCTACTCTTGAATTAAGGTCCTCTTCGTGGGCGGAGGAGGTAGAGACCCAGTTGTTTCAAGAAGCTGCGAAGGAAACCTGGTCCCGATTTAAGGAATCTCTGCCTCTAGAGGGGGGGACAAAATTGCAATTCAAGGAACCTCTTCAGAAGGATGGTCAAAAAATTGCTCAGCTGGACATTGAGGAAATTGCAGTAGAAGCTTCATTCTGGAAGTCTGCATTGATTTGTGTGGTTATTGGAGCCAACCCGCCCTTACCTGTTTTTGAAGGTTTTATCAATCGAATCTGGGGGAAACTTGGGATTGAACGAGTGGCAAGAATGAATTCAGGTTTTACTATGGTCAAATTCAGAGATGAGACTACTCGTGACTTGGTTCTAGAATCAGGGGTGGTTCATTTTGACAAGAAGCCAGTTATCTTACGGCCATGAACAACTGATATCGATTCTTTGAAATCGATTAAATCGGTAACAGTTTGGATCAGACTTCCAGATCTAGGTTTACAGTATTGGGGAACCAATTGTTTGAGTGCACTGGTTAGCAAAATTGGGAAACCAATAATGATAGATAAGATTACCAAAGACAGGTCGATGAGAAAGTTTGCTCGGATTCTAGTGGACATGGAGATATCAGAATCATTACCTAAATACATTAGCTATATCAATGAGAGAATTCAAGTAGTGGACCAATTGATTTACTATGAGTGGCTGCCTACGAAGTGTTCTCAGTGTAAAAAGCTAGGGCATACAACTTCTTCTTGCAAATTTGTGGAAGGAGTTGTTTGGAGAAAGAAGGAGGTCATGACAGCACCTGTAGATGGATGTTCTGATCATAAAGAGACTGATAGTCTTTCGAAACCTGTCCAGGCACCTTCAAGTCAGACTCAATCAAAGGAGGCAGATGAATCCCACCCTATGAAACTTCCAAAGGATCAAGGATGGGCCTACCCGAAAAAACTAGGAACTCAGAAATCGAAAAACCTAGCAACTTCCCAGAAAACAAGTAATCCTTTTAGTGTTCTCTAAGAACAGAAGCAGGTTCTCACTGACCCTTCCTTGTTATTGAATTTGAATGGAAAGTTTCAACATATTGAGCTGGAATGTTAGAGGTTTAAACAAGAGGAATAATCAGTTATCTATTTTAGATATCTGCAAATTGAATAAGATTGACATTGGGGTTCTTTTAGAAACTAAAATAAAAGGAGAGCGAATTAAGGAGGTTATGAGTTCAAGTTTTATGGGTTGGGAATTTTATAGTAGTTTGAGCTTGGAGGGAAGAATTCTTTTAATTTGGAAGGCTAGCTGGGTCAAAATAGAAGTAATAAAGGATCATGCTCAATTTCTTCACTGTAAAATTCGGATTTGGGCTACAGGCCAGTCTTTTGGCCTCACAGTAGTTTATGGATCTAACTAGCTGGAGGCTAGGAGAGTTCTTTGGTCTGAACTATCTGCGTTAACTTTCCCTGTTAAGCCTTGGTTAATAGTTGGAGATTTCAATGCTGTCTTTGACTCAACAGACAGAATGGGTGGTAAGGCCATATCACTAAAAGAGCTAGAGGATGCTAGCCAATGGCTTGATCTCGGTATAGTGGAAGAAATGAAGATTATGGGTTCTTTTTATACTTGGTCGAACAATCAAGATGGGAACAATCGTATTTTTTCCAAGTTAGACAGAGTGTTTTTTAATGAGGATTGGCTTGACTCTTTTCCTAATGTCAATGCCATAGCGAATTGGGAGGTAGTTTTAGATCATTGTGCTATAGTTTTGAAGCATATTCCAGTCCAGAAAGAGGGAATGCGTCCATTTTGGTTCTACAATATGTGGACTAGCCATCCTAAATTCAAGACAAATGTTTTAAATAGCTGGAATAAACCTTTAAAATCTGAGGGTTGTGGTCTGGAGCAGATTTCCAGGAAGCTTCATCGGCTTAAGTTTGAGTTGAAGAGGTTTAATTGGAGGGTTATAGGAGACATTGTAAAGAAGTATGAGGAAAGCAAGAATGCTTACCAGCAAGCTAAAATCAGTCTTTTTTCTGATCCGACTAATCAGACCTTGAGTGTAGCTGAGAGGTCCTCTTATCTGGAATTTAAGAAACAAGAGGCAGCTTATGCTAGTTTTCTTTACCAGAAGAGTAAGATAGATTGGATCCACTTTGGTGATGAAAACTCAGCCATGTTTTATGCTAGTATGAAGAAAAGGAAAGCCAATAATAGAATTGTTTCTTTTGTTTCTGAAAATGGCAGAGTAGAAGATGATTACCCAAAGGTGATTAATCATTTGATTCATCACTTTCAGTCTTTCTTGGGTTGTTCTAGTGCAGCTACTGGACATATTGAATCTTCAATCTTGAACTTAGGTCCGCTTTTGAGTCTGGACGACCAAACTGATCTGATTAAGCCTTTCTCTTCTCAAGATGTCAAAACAGCCATGTTCAGTATTAATGTTGTTAAAAGTCCTGGTCCAGATGGATTTGGAGCTGGTTTTTTCAAAAGTTTATGGTTTGACATAGGGAAAGAGGTGTCTAATGCAGTGCTTGAATTCTTTGACACAGGTTATATCCCGAAGGCTTTGAATAATACCATTTTAACTCTTATTCCTAAAGTTAGTCATCCTACAAATGCCACAGAGTATAGACCGATTGCTTGCTGTAATTCTCTGTACAAATGCATCTCTAAAATGCTTTGTAACAGATTGACATCTATTCTTCCTAAGTTGGTCAATAAAAATCAAAGGGCTTTTGTTAAGAATAGATCTTTTGCCCATAATGTCCTTATTCTTCAAGATCTTCTTAAGGGTTATAATCGCAAACGAAGTTCTCCTCGTTGCTTAATGAAGATAGATATTAGCAAAGCCTATGATTCCATTGATTGGGATTTTTTAGAGAACCTGCTAAATGCATTCAAGTTTCCTGGCAGATTTAGTAGGTGGATTATGATTTGTCTAAGAGGCTCCTCGTATTGCATTCTCATGAATGGTCAGCTCCAAGGTAGCTTTAAGGGTGGTAAAGGACTTCGTCAAGGTGACCCCATCTCTCCCTTACTCTTTGTTCTAGTCATGGAATATCTTACGCGAGCACTTCATGGGGCTGCTAAGGACACGAAATTCAGGTTCCATCCTTTATGTAAATCATTGAATATTACTAATCTTTGCTTTGCAGATGATTTACTTCTTGTTTGCAAAGCTCATGCTAGTTCTATTCAGATTATTCAACAGTCTTTTGAAACCTTCTCAGCTGCTTCTGGTCTGTACATTAACAATTCCAAGTCCCGAATATTTTTTGGAGGTATCCCAGGTACTGAGAAGGCGTATCTGCTGAGTCTTTCTAAAATGACAGAAGGGAGTTTTCCTTTAATTTATCTTGGCATGCCTTTGAGACCTACAAAATGGAAATCTATGGACTGTGATCTCATTATTTCAAAAATAAGCCAAAGTTTACATGGTTGGGCTAGCTGAAACTTGTCTTATGCTGGTCGTGTGCAACTTATTCAATCGGTCTTAATGGGGATAAGGAATTATTGGATGAGCATCTTTCTTCTACCTCAAAAGGTCATCAAGGAAATTGACTGTCTGTGCAGGAACTTTTTATGGGGTGGTAATGGCACTAGAAGTAAGTTTCATCTTGCCTCTTGGGATCTAGTTTGCAGACCTAAATCTTATGGTGGTTTAGGCTTTAAAGAGGGATCTCTCTGGAATAAAATCAATCTTGCTAGATTCATTTGGGCTATCTCTTCTAAGCAGGACATCCTTTGGGTTAAATGGGTTAACTGTATCTATTTAAAAGGGGTCCAGATTTGGGATTATGAGTTGCATAAAGTTTCTAGCTGGTACTGGAAAAAGTTGATTAAGATGAGTAAATCTCTGTCTAACTCGATCTTGAATGAAGCTGTCATACAGGGGAAATTCCAGCTGAGCAAATTGTACTTACTGTTTATTCCTGGCATTCCTATTAATAGTATGAAGGCTGTTTGGTGCAAACTTTCAGTGCCCAAACATAGGTTCATTCTTTGGCAGGTTATTAACCAGAAGCTACTCACTAGGGACTTATTGTAGCACTGTCACATACCAATTATCTCTTTGTATTGTCCGGTCTGTGAGGTTGAGATGGAAAGCCACTCTCATATATTTTTTGACTGTATACTGTCCAAAAGAGTGCTTCAAGCAATTGCTGTCTGGCTGGGTGGTTTAATTTGGCCTGAAAAGTTCATAGACTGGAGCAGTTGGCTGAATGATTCCAGGAATGGTGGCATGGCTCGGGTGGTCTCAGCCACTTTGGCTGCAACTGTGTACTATCTCTGGCTTAATAGAAATAAATGTTGTTTTGAAAGTAGCTGATATTCTGTGTATCATTTAGATTTTCTTATTAAAGAATTAGTTAAAGCTAGAGTTTTTTGCCTTAGTTTTAGAGCTAAAAAGATGAGTTTGAGAGAGAAATTGATGATCTATTTTTTCTCTAGTTTGTAATTGAGGGGGAGTGATTTGCTCCGGCCTTTTGGTTGTATCAGCTTGGTTGATCAATAAAAAATTTCCTTTTCTTGATCAAATTTTTTTTTAAGTTGTCAGATTTCTTGTATTGATGGGTTTTGTCTTGTCCCTGTCAAGCGCTTTTGTAGAGTGACCATGGGTGTCTTTCTCATGACTGCCATTTACCCATTGTTTTTCCTCTTTAGCTAATTAAATAAAACAAGAGACAGCTTTATCAACTGAGTTTTGAGATCTTAAAATAATGGCTATTTATTGTATTTTTTGATGTATGGGTTTCGATTGGATTTTACACCTAGTAGAAGAAGTAAATGTTAGAATATTTTTTAAGATATATATTAAAAATCAATTTGTTACAATTAATTTATTTTTTATTCATTAAATATATTCAAATTAATGGTCAACATTTATCTGTTAAACCTAATTTGAATTTCCTAACTAAATGAAGGAAATATCTCAATTAAGTTGAGATAATATCTCAACCTCTGTAACTGTGGTAGAGACTTTGATGGTAGGTCTCACTCTATAAATATAGAGTACCGGTCCCCAAGCTTACTGCTCATTATGACTTTCAATAACTCCATCTAAAGAGTTAGTGAAGGTTTGGAAGCTCGTGTATTCGTTCTAATTTCTGTTTCTTTTCTTTTGTAGATCTAAAACTAGATCGAGATTATCAATAGAAATGACTAGAGGTATATATTTTCGATCCTCTTCGTATATATTCAATCTATATATATTAATTCCACCTGCATGTATAGAATTGTTTACATGCCTATATTTTATTCACTCTAAAAGTTGGTATCAGAGCTTGATTTTACCTCTACCTTGTTAATATACATAAATTGTGTTTGTATATATACACAAATATATATATTTTTCGGATTTGTTTGGTCGTATATATAAAAAAAATATTTTGGTATTTTGATTGTATTTTTCTTGCCTTTGTTGTTAGGTTGAGGTTGCTTTATTTATTCCTAGCATTTTTGGGCATAAAAACTTATAAAATATGACTATTTATATATATATATATATCTGTGTATGTGTGTGTAAATTTTTTCTTGAGTTTGGCCGAAAGTTTTTCATGCCGTCATTTTTTTTTTTTTGGATTTAAAACCATTTTTTAATCTACATATCATTACAAACTATTTAGTGTATGTTTTTGATGGAGAAGACGACGTAAACGACACATCGTTTGCTTCCCTAAAGTGCAAAAATGACTTGTCATTTGACGGGTCATACGAAAACAATGAGTCATTTCCTCAAGGCAGATTTAAAAAAAAAATAAAAATTGAAGAAAAATTCATAAAATTCAAAAAATTACCCTTTTAATTTATTTTTGGGATTTTATTATTTTCTTGATTTTAATGCTTATTTAGACAATACATTTTATTTTTTAATTTTTTACCAATTTAATTAAAACGTATAATTTTGGTAATTTATATGTTCTTTGAAAATTAATTAAAATGTGCAAATATTTGATTTTGGTGTATTTATTGTATGATATATTTCTTTTATTCATGCAATATTAAATAATTGTACTATTTTAAGAATATAATTACATTTTGTTTTATAATTCAGTTTGTGCACTTATTTTATTAATCCACCAAATCAATAAATAATTTTATAGTCTTATTTAACATGGATTTTTCTGCCATTAAGTGTACATATGAAATTATTGTATTTATTTTCCTACATATAAATAATTATGATAATTTGTGTGATTATTTTGTTATTATTCATGCAAAATTTATTTTTAGTATAATTATATTTAATGTTATATGTATGACTTTATGATTTTAAATACGTTATATATTCTATTATTGTGCTAGATATATTTAGATTATATTCAAACATTAAGATATGTTGAATTATATTTAACACATTTATATTCATAAAATATTCACACTAATATTCATAAAATATTTAGGGTGAATAAAATTATGAATAATACATAAACAATTTTGTGGTTGACATAAGAACACATGAAACTGAGACAAATGCTCAATCCATAACAGTTTTTAATGATCTTCGGACGACCACACTAGGAGCACTACTCTCTGTGATTGCCTATTATGTTATAACGAAATTGTTCTTAGGTTTTCATAGAGCCTAAAACATAATGTCTAGTGAACCTTATAATTTTAAATAATTAGGGAGTAGTCACAACATCTTTAATTATATAAAATTATATATTAATCTAAACACATCACATAATAGACATAAATTGTGATTGATTATATAGATATAATAATTTTACCCCACATGGATTTTCTTAAATTTATATAATTAATTAGGATAATATATTAATTTAATTTTCTTAATTTACCTACAGGAGTTATAATAATTAATTTAATAGTTCTATCATAAATTTTAATTTAGATAGAAATATCAAACCTTAATTTATCCCAAGTAATTTGTTTGAACAATCTAGCATAATGTACATCCAATTTTATTAAATTAAAAATTTAGCCCACACGCAATTTTTGTTTAATAAAATATCATCTTTCAGCATGTTATATATTGGTAAAACATGACTTCATTAAGCCTCAATCTTTAGAAATCTAAATTTGTAATCCTATTCATGCAGCTTCTTCATCTTCCTCTAGTTTCACTGAAATCCTTACTGAAATTCCTGAGCTTAGGGGTGACACTTCAAAATCTGGAAGGAACGAGTTCTTCTTCATTTAGGCTGCGCTGACATGGACTATGCAATAAGGAAGGAAGAACCTGCTACTATCACTGTGACTAGCACTATTGCTGAGATCGCAGTATATGAAAAATGGGAGCGATCCAATCACCTCAGCATCATGTTCATTGTGTCCAAGATCCCTAAGGGAATGCGTGGATCGGTGGAGCAACCTGAGAAAGTTAAAGACTTGATCAAACTGATCGATGACCAGTTCGACACTTCAGACAAACCACTTTACAACAACCTCATCCACTGGTTCTCATCCACAAAGCTCATTGGTGTCAAAGGAGTTAGAGAACATATCTCGAAGATGAGGGACATTTCTGCTCAACTGAAGAAGCTTGATGTAGTCATTCCTGAAACTTTCCTGGTTCACTACATCCATAACAATCTTCCACCTCAATATGGGCTTTTCAAAATTTCACACAACACACATAAGGACAAATGGAGTATCAATGAACTGATAACCATGTGTGCTCAAGAAGAAGCAAGACTCCTACAGGAACAAGGTCAAAGTGCTCACATGGCCACCCAAGGAAAGATATGCAACCCATCCAAGTAGGACAAGGGGAAAAATAAAGTGCCTCCCCAAGGCGAAATAAAGAAGGATTCCATCAAGTGTTTTTATCTGTAAAAAGAAGGGACATACGAAAAAAGAATGCGCCAAGTTCAAGAAATGGATGGACGACAAAGGTAATCCAATTTGATTCGTATGTTATGAATCTAATATGGCTAATGTTAATATTAACACATGGTGGATTGATTCTGGATCAACAATTCACATTTCAAATTCCTTGCAGGGTTTACAAAACCTAAGGAAGCCAGTGGAAAATGAGCAAAGCATCTCATCCGAAAACAAGATGGGCTCACATGTGGAGGCTATTGGAATATGTCATTTAGTTTTAAGTAGCAGTTTTATTTTTAAATTAGAAAAGACCTTTTATGTACCAAGTTTATCTAGAAACTTGATTTCAATTTCAAGACTTGTACCTTTTGGATTTTCCTTTACATTTTCAGACAGATCTATTAATTTATATAATAAATTTGAATGTGTTGGAAATGATCTTTTGTCTAATGATCTTTACTGCCTTAATTTACCAAACAATACCTCTTATAATACTGTGTATGTTCACGCTGGCTATAAAAGATGTGTTACGAATGAGAATTCCTCTTTATTATGGCACCAAAGACCAGGACATATCTCCATTGATAGAATTAAAAGATTAGTAAAAGATGGGCTACTCAATACCTTAGATTTGACTGATTTTGATACTTGTGTGGATTGCATTAAGGGAAAGCATGCCTTCAAGTCTAAGAAAAGTGGTGTCCATAGGAGTTCCGAACTATTAGAAATCATACATACTGATATATGTAGTCCAGACATGGACTCATATGGCCAGAAATACTTCATCTCCTTCATAGATGATTACTTACGCTACATGTATATCTACTTACTTCATAACAAAAGCGAAGCGTTAGATGTCTTTAAGATATTTCAAGTTGAAGTAGAGAAACAATGCAATAAGCAAATTAATATAGTGAGATCAGATAAAGGTGGAGAATATTATGGTAGATACATTGAAGATGGACAAGCACTTGACCCTTTTGCAAAGATTCTTCAAGAAAATGGGATTGTTTCCCAATATACCATGCCCGGTACACCCGAGGAAAATGGTGTTTCAGAAAGAAGAAACTGCACATTGATGGACATGGTGCAGAGTATGCTTAGCGGCAATCCTAATCTTCCTAAATCTTTGTGGACTGAAGCTCTAAAGACAACTGTGCACATATTAAGCTGAGTTCCAACCAAGGCGGTCTCAAAAACTCCTTTTGAATTTTGGAAAGGTTGGAAACTGAGTTTGCAACATGTACACATTTTGGGATGCCCATCTAAAATTAGAATTTACAATCCACAAGAGAAGAAATTGGACCCAAGGACCATAATTGGATACTTTATTGGATACACTGAAAGGTCAAAATGTTACCAGGTTTATAGTCCATCTCATAGCACTAGGATTGTGGAATCAAGGAATGAAAAATTTCTTGAAAATGCCTTGATTAGTGGGAGTAATCAATCAAAGGACTTAGGTTCTGAGAACGATCCTTCAGAACCATCCACCTCAAGAGAAAGATTGATTGTGGTTCATAACACCCCTGAAGTCCAAATGGATGTTGAACCACCACAACCAACTGTTGAAGATCCACAGGTTAATGATGAAGTTCAAATTGAACAAGTTGTTCAGGAGTTACCTATAATTTTTGAACAACAAGATGAACCATTCACTCCCCAAGAGCCTGTTGGTGTAGCCTTAAGAAGATCCACTACGACAACAAAATCGACGATACCTAGTGACTACGTTGTGTATTTTTAAGAATCTAACTACAATATTGGAGCCGAAAATGATCCAGAAACATTTTCACAACCTATGAATTGCAAAGAATCGGAACTGTTGTACAATGCTATGAATGAAGAAATAAATTCTATGAAGATCAATAGAGTCTGGGATCTTGTTTAGTTGCCTAATGGGGCGAGGCCTATTGGGTGTAAATGGGTCTTCAAAACAAAGAAAAACTCATTAGGCAACATTGAGAGACACAAAGCGAGACTCGTTACTAAGGGATTCACTCAAAAAGAAGGAATTGACTACACAGAGACCTTTTCTCCGATATCTAAGAAAGATTCCCTCAGACTTATCTTGGCATTACTTGCTCATTTCGATTTAGAGTTGCAATAGATGGATGTGAAAACTACTTTCCTGAATGGCGACCTAGAGGATGAGGTATACATGAAACAACCAGAAGGATTCTCCTCTAGTGATGGTGAGCATTTGGTGTGCAAGCTTAAGAAGTCTATTTATGATTTAAAATAAGCATCCCACCAATGGTATTTAAAATTCCACGATGTCATCTCTTCTTTTGGATTTGAAGAGAATGTCATGGATCAATGCATATAACAAAAGGTCAGTGGGAGTAAGATTTGTTTTCTTGTTTTATATGTGGACGATATTCTTCTTGCAATCAGTGATAAGGGCATGCTACATGAGGTGACACAATTTCTCTCAAAGAACTTTGAGATGAAGGATATGGGTGATGCGTTTTATGTCTTTGGCATTAAGATCCATCGAGATAGATTCAAAGGTATCTTAGGTCTATCTCTAGAAGCCTACATTAACAAAGTTTTAGAGAGATTTCAGATGAAAGATTGTTCACCAAGTGTTGCTCCTATTGTTAAGGGTGATAAATTAAATTTGAGCTAGTGTCCAAAGAATGATTTTGAAAATGAAGAAATGAAGAACATCCCATATGCTTCTATTGTTGGAAGCTTAATGTATGCTCATGTGTGCACAAGACCAGACATTTCCTTTGTTGTCGGAATGCTAGGAAGATTTCAGAGTAACCCGGGGTTAGACCACTGGAAAGATGCAAAGAAAGTTATGAGTTACCTTCAGGGTACTAAGGATTAAAAACTCATGTTCATACGAACCGATAACCTGGAAGTAGTTAGCTACTCAGATTCAGACTTTGCTGGTTATGCTAATTCACATAAATCAACCTCTGGTTACGTGTTTATGCTTGTTAGTGGAGCTATATTATGGAGGAGTAACAAACAGACCTTGATTGCTACTTCTACTATGGAAGCCGAGTTCTCTTCGTGTTTTGAGGCTACATCGCATCGTGTATGGCTAAAGAGTTTCATTTTAGGCCTTAGAGTTGTAGATTCCACATCTAGGCCATTTGGAATGTTCTGTGACAATTCAGTTGCTGTATTCATGGCTAAGAACAACAAAAGTGGTAGTCGAAGCAAGCACATCGACATAAAGTACTTAGGCATGAGAGAATGTGCTAAAGAAAATAAAGTGGTCATTCAACACATTAGCACTGAATTGATGATTACTGATCCTATGACGAAAGGCTTGTCACCTCATAAATTCAAGGATCATGTAATGAACATGGGACTTGGTTCCCTTATGTAAATTTATTGTACAAACTGAAGTTATTATCAATGAAATTTTTATTTTGATGTTTTCTCATATTTATGCGCATTTTAATTTTATTTGAGAAATTTTTTTATAGGACCTAAATAAACACAGGGTTTATTCGTTTAAGTACATAGCCACATAAAGTACATTGTTATGTAATAAATATATTATAATACATGGAAGATAATACTCACCATAAAAAGAAGACCTATCGCCATGATTCATGTGTTTATTATCTAACAAGGATAATCGTTGGGATTAAGTGATACATTAAATGTTGACCAAGTGGGAAAATATTAGAATATTTTTTACGATATATATTAAAAATCAATTTGTTACAACTAATTAATTTTTTATTCATTTAATATATCAAAATTAATGGTCAACATTTATCTGTTAAACCCAATTTGAATTTCCTAACTAAATGGAGGGGATATCTCAAATAAGTTGAGAGAATATCTCAACCTCTGTAACTGTTGTAGAGACTCTGATGGTAGGTCTCACTCTAGAAATATAGAGTATCAGTCCCCAAGCTCACTGTTCATTCTGACTTTCAGTAACTCCATCTAAAGAGTTAGTGAGAGCTTGGAAGCCCGTGTATTCGTTCTAATTTCTGTTTATTTTCTTTTGTAGATCTAAAGCTAGATTGAGATTATCAATAGCAATGGCTGGAGGTATATATTTTCAATCCTCTTCGCATATGTTAAATCTATATATATTAATTCCGCCTGCATTTATAAAATTGTTCATATGCATATATTTAATTGATTCTAACAGTAACCTCAAATATTTTTACTTTCGCTGATTCCCAATTCAGCCTCACCATAGTGGATCTTGTTGAATAGGCTTCAGACAAGAAGCAGCTGAAGAAGTGTGCTAATGAAGGTTTGTTAATACCCATATGCTTATTTGTGTGTGTAAATTTGTAGATATATATACGCATAACCTTGGTCTTTTCTTTGTGGAGGTTGATGCACATATGGGTTCCTCTTTGTAGTTCAAGGTCATAGTTATATTGTTTTTTGTCCATTGAAAGAGTGAAGAACATTTTTAGTTTCGATTTTATGTTTCCAGGTTCCATGATTTGTTGATGATTTGAATAGGTGTGGACTTTAAAATTTATGTAGATTATTGATCTTACTGACAACAATATGTCTAATTTAATAAGCACCAAACACAGTGGGTGCATCTTCAGAGGCGTAAACACAAATCGAACAAAAAATTGTGTGAACATCTCAGTCCACTTAATTCGTGGAATGAGGAGACGAGGTCCGAAATGGGAAGTGGAATACTAGGAAGTTCAAACTAACATCATCGACATAGTAGTCGTTCGTATTCCACTTCTAATTGGAGAGTAGTCCAGCATACCGCCAATAAACCTGAAGGTGGCTTGTTCACACTATTCCTATATTTTCTGCTTGTAGAACTTACCTGTGTTGCTGAAGCTTGAATCAATTAAGAACCTTTGTTACCAATTCATCACACCCTACCTGGTACAAGTAGTAATTCCTGAAATGTCTCTTTCCTTGATCCCCACCTGGTAATAATCAGATCGTAGATCAATTCTTGAAGACATTGTCTTGTCTTGTAACCGGGCATTAAACTCTTCATCCTTAACAGACGATGCCAACAATTCCCACAATATGATGCTCTGTCCGTAGCTCAATCCTGAAGCATACCCAGTCTCTCCTTGTATACCCATCTAAATTCCTACTGGTCAGCTCAATTTCCATTCAGTCTAATTAACATTCCCAAGTGATATCCCCTACAATCCATTGTTTCCTCTTAACAAATTAACTCTCACTCTGACTCATGTCAAGGTTCCCATATGATGAGCTCTGTTGCTCTCACTATGAACCTCTTTATTACTTGTATTTCAATTCCTCTTCCAGAAGTTTCTAATTCCTCCTCAACAAATACTAATATCTCCAGTCCCTCATATATTACCTCTGAGGCACATTCTTTATGTCTGAACATTTTCTGAGACATTCTCAACATCGAACTCTTCCAGTTCGTTATATAACCAAAAACATGAACTATCCAGTCAACTGATCATCTCCAAGGAACTAGCCTCAGACTTCTAATATAACAAGGCATTCTAGTCTTCCATTCCCTAATTATGGGCAATCCATCCTAACACATCGAATCATTCCATGTAGAAGTCGTGCCCTACCTGGCATCCTTCCAGGTGGCGTCCCTTGCCTCTAGTGCATAATAAACAACCCCACTGATTCCCATCACTGTCCTAACAGCTATCTTGTAAATTAGACCCCTTCCTGCCAAAACCAGGAGCCATAGAACTATCCAGGGTTCTTCTACTTCGATTACCGAGAATCTATCCTTACTAAGTTCCACCAATGGAAATACTGTCATTTGCATCTCTTGCCCTACGACATTCATGCTCTATACCTCATTCCACAGATCTCAAATAACATGGCCCTCTTTACTGCCCAAATACAAATGAAGATCTCATACATTGGAGCAGCCCTGATGCTCTGGACCATTCCAGAGTTTAATCCTTAAATTGGTCATCATTTCCAGCTACACCCGCCTGTATCAATTTCTAAAATGAATTGTTCAACTCACAAAATTCATTGACATACACTGTCGTTACGTTATCATTCCAAATCAAACTCATAAGCCTATTAGTCTCCACATCTCAAACTATGTCTTTATAACCTCTTGTATCAAGTTACCATCTGAGTTCTTCCCAACCCATCATGCCAATGTCTCAATCTGAGTACCGTTCCTGTAACGACCCAAAATCGCTAATAAGGCTTAAGGGCCTTGATTAGTGTGCCTGGAGGGCATAATGGACTTTATGTTTGATTTTAATGAGTAAAAATGCATGATTATGATTTAAAGCATGTTATATGACTATTTGACTATTTGAGATGCATGACTATGTGTATTAGTATGCATGTAGGCCCTGATTGTGTGAGAAGGGCATAATTGTAATTTTGGCCATTTTGGGCATAACTGTATTGATATGTGATGATTGTCGAGACCACATTGTGATGTGGATGTATCTGTGATTTGTGACTCGAGACGATCCCAGAGAGCAGTTTAGCGGAAAGGTCCAGGCGAGAATTTATACCCGGCTCGGGGCGAGCCTGGGGTATAAATTGGAATCTGATGAGTATATTGGGGTTTATTTTGATATCAAGGAATATTATTTGGTGATTTATCAGGTATTGGGAAGCAAGCGGGAAAATATTAGAGACACTTGAGGATTAGCGGGAATTGGGTAAAATGACTAAAATGGCCCTACTTGGACAAAAGGGTTTAGAATTAATAGGGAGGGCATTTTGGTCAATTGTATTTTTAGAGATAGATTAATTGAGGCTTTATATATACTTAGTGGGATTGATAGAGAGAGTTATATGGCTGTGGAAAAGAAAGAAAAAGGAAGAAAAAGAAAAGAGAGAAAAACAGAGGGGTTTTGTTTCAAAGGATCGGTTTGTGGTTCTCCCACCATTTCTCTTCATTTTTCTTAGGGAAAAGCTCAGTGGAGAGCTAGGATAGGCTGAGCATCAAGGATCTTAAAGTTAGACTTGAAGATTTGGCAAGGATTAGCAAGAACACATCAACTTTTGAGGTAAGTTTTTAGGAATTTCAGTTTTAAGGGTTTGGCTGGTTTGAGCTGTGTTTTGAGCTGAGTTGATGGGAACTTTAGGGAATTTCTGGGCAAGCTTTGAGGAAGAGCAAGCTAAGGAGGTCTAGGAAATGAATCAAGGTCGAAATTGCATCAACGGTATGAATTTTAAGACTTTAACTTTGTTGTTTGACTGAATTTCTGGGTTTAGGGTTAATCATGGTAGATTTTGAGATTTGGGATGAATGTACTTGGGTTTTGAGGATTTGGGATGCTTGGGATGAGTGGAGAGTGTTTATAAGCTTGATTTTGAGTTTGGTGAAGATTTGGAGAAGTTTGGGTTGAAATTGGCTCAAAGAAATCGCAGAGAAGAAAATGAGAATTTGCCTGCCTGCAACCAGCGCTACAGCGCTAGTCTTTGGGCGCTGTAGCGCTAGGCCCTGTTTCTGGGGATGCTGATTCTGCTTGTAGCGCTATAGCGCCCTCTTTTGAGCGCTGTAGCGCTACCCTGTGCCCAGAAAGGGGTTTTTGGGTTATTTTTAAGGGATTTTGACCTAGGGTTTGAGGTTCGATTCCACCATCTTGTTTTGTGGATCTAGGACTTCCCGGGGGGGGGTCGGGATTGGTCCTGTAACGACCCAAAATAGCTAATAAGGCTTAAGGGCCTTGATTAGCGTGCCAGGAGGGCATGATGGGATTTATGTGTGACTTTGATGAGTTAAATGCATGATTATGATTTAAAGCATGTTATATGACTATTTGTTTATCTGAGATGCATGACTATGTATATTAGTATGCATGTAGGCCCGGATCGTGTTAGAAGGGCATAATTGTAATTTTAGCCCGCTCAGGGCATATATGTGATAATTGTATTCTGTGATTAGTACCAAGTGAGTGTGGTGTTATTATTGTGATGCACGTGCCGAGACGGTCCTAGAGAGCAAATTAACTTAAAAGTCACAACGGGATTTTATACCCGGCTCGGGAGGAGCCTAGGGGTACCTTGGGAATTTTATGGTTAAGTTGAGGTTTAATGGGTAATGGTTATTGGTGATTGAGTAACCTGGGTAACCGTTAGTTACTGCTGTGAGTAACAAGTTTAGATGGAGAAATGGTAGAATTGTAATGGATAGGAAATGACAAGTGAGCCCTTGGGGCTTAGTTATGAAAGGATAGGTAGGGAAGGGTAAAATGGTCATTTGGCAAGGGGTTTAGACAAATTTGAGCTGTGTTATAGGGGTACACGGTTTGGGCTTGGTCATTGTTGGTTTTGATGAAATTTGAAGAGAAGGAAAAGAAACTAGAAGGAGGAAAGTTAGGGCAATGAGAAGAAGAAGAAGAAGAAGAGGAGTGAAGGAGCTGAAATTGGAGACTTAGGAGATGAATCAAGGAAGCTTAGGGTTGGATTCTTCATTCAAGGTAAGGATTCTATGTAATTTAAGGCTTGTTTCTGTTATGGTTTGAGGAATTTAAGCATGGTTTAAGTTTGAGTTTTGGGTTTTATATTTTCTGAAGTTGAAAATCAAAGACGTGGATTTTGGGGATTTGATTCTGTGTTTGGGTTTCTTTAATGATGTTTATGAGTTGTTAGATGGTCTATGTGGGGTTTTGAATTGATCTTGGGGTTTGGGTATTGGTTTGGTATGATTTGGAGAGGTTTTAACTCGGGGAAAACGCAAGAGAAAACCTAGAAAATCTGGGTTCGCGTATGAGCGCCGCGGCCCTGTTCTTGGGCGCCGCGGCGCGAGGTTGCATCAGGAGGAGGGCAAGCTGCTGGGCGCCGCGGCCCTTGAGGGGAGTGCCGCGGCCCTAGGCCATTTTGGCAGGCAAAAATTCTGGTTTTTAGGGCTTTTGCCCGGGGAATCGGAGGATGGTTCCAATGTATTGTTTTAGGGAAATAGAGGTCCCGAGAGTGCGGGATTGGTCCCGGGAAGTGGTTTTGGGTTGGTTAGTATTAAAAGTGTTATATGTGTGTTGTGACTAGGATTTCGAGGAGGCTCGTGCTAGAGGACCGTGCTTGTGGCCTTGGTGCATCGGACGACTATTGAATCGGCAGGTAAGAAAACTATAACACCCGTAGGATAGGGCGTGGGCCCATAGTGTGATTGCGGGGCACGGCCCTATATTGCATGATGAGATGATTGCTGGGCACGGCCCTATATTGCATTACATGTTAGGGTGCAGATTTAAATGAATTGATATTTGTTTGAATGTTGTTTGATTTATGCTATATATGATTATAGTGAAATGAACGGCTATGGCCGAGGGCGGCAAGGCCGGGATCGGCAGCGGGGCCGGAAGTAACACTTAGCACATGGGATGCTTATAGTCAGGGTAGGACCCAGAGGATACATGTGAGATCCTTACGGTGAGGACCGAGACCCCAGGCTGTGGTAAGGGTTCTGGGGTGGCATGGCCGTGTTTGCTTAGTCTAATGGTTGACTTGTTTATCTGTGGACTATCTGATATGATTAACTGTATATTTTGCATATGTTATGTACTGCATGAGTTTTCTTGTTGGGCTTTGGCTCACGGGTGCTCCGTGCTGCAGGTAAGGGCAAAGACTGAGTCAACCAACCATGAGTACGGAGAGCGTGAAGCGACGCGTACATGTTTGGCCTGCCCGACTGCTTTGGTTGGGGGTTTATTCGAAAATGGCTGTAATAATCTATGATTTTTATAACTGATCAATTGTAAACTAATTTTAAGATGTAAATATTTTTCAAACCTTATTTTGGGATCCCAAATGTTTAATACTAGAATTTTTATTGAAACACCGCATTTTTCTAAGATTACAGCCTTAACTTTTAATTAGTCACACTTTTGTTCCAAAACCTCGGTTAGCGAGTTCATTGCACACTGTTTTGTCTTAAAACTCACTTAGTAACGGCTCTAAAGAAGTAGGGCGTTACAACTTGGTATCAGAGCGAGCCAAGGTTTATTGGTTCTGGAGAATGACCGAACATGTACGCTCGCTGTCAGTGACAAGCTCGACTCAGGGTTGGTTGGTATGAATGATTGATATGATTGAACATATGTTTGAATGCCCTGTTTTCCTGCTTATTTATATCGAGCATGATGGACGAGTTGGCATATGCATGAAATACTGATAGGGCCTGGCCCTTGACTATTGCATGTTGAGATTAATGCATGCTGAATAACATTATTATGCATGTGGATGAATATTGGCATAATGGTTCGCATATTGAGTTTATGTGGTTGATTGTTTAAATTGAATCCGTATGTTATATCCGTTTATTTGCTTGTATGAAGCATGTTGAGACCTGGGTATACTTAGTGATGTTAAAATCTGGTAGCTAAATGTATATCATTGTGGATTTGGCCTAGTATAGGCTTGTGTGTGCATTATACCTGTGGATATTTGGATCTAGTTGTGGGTTGGTTCAGGGTATGAACCTCTAAGTTCAGGAGTTGGTCAGTTTTGACAGATGAACTCGAGTTGTTGGTTCCTAGAAGGGTTATGTGGACCTGATATTGTGTTGAAAAGGGGGATTCTAGATATAAGTTGGAGTTGAGATCTCCAGTTATCCCTGAAAGCAGCAGCAGAGGGTCACTAGTGTGTGAGTAAGCTGTGGAGTTTGTTAGTTGAGATGGGATAGAAGAACAGCGGATTTCTCTGGGGAAATAGTGGACTTCGATGTTCTAACAGTAAGGTTACCAGTGTTGGCTTACTGTGAGGGTATGGACAAAAAAAGGGTATTAAATGAAAGGCTTAAAGGGTGTTATCCTCGGGTTTTGAGGAGAGTTCGGACTGACAAGGAATTTATCAATAGACGGGCAGAGTTAATTCCACCCTTGGGTAAGAGGATGAGAGATCCTGATTAGAGGGTTGTGTTAAATGTTGAGACAGGGAGATGCCTGGAATGGTACTCGGGCTGAGGTACTGGCTTAATGGGTTGGCAAGAACCTAGATGATGGATGGTTAGAAGAGGTTATAAAGGCATGATCTGAACTGTGGAAAGTGGAGGCCTTATAAGTTTGGTTTGGACTGATAGGGTAACAACAGTGTAAATTAAGGGGTTTGGTGAATTGGGTGATTCATTTCGGAAATTTATACTGATGGATATATCTGGAATTGATGGCGACCCATTTAAGGATTTGAGATCTAGAATAGTTTAAGGTATTTGGGCTACCCTGAGGTAAGAATTTATCGTCTGCATGTGGATGGCGGAGAGGGCCATGTTGTTCGAGGAACTGATGGTTGATGTATAGAGCATGAGTGCTAGAGCCGCAAGGGCGGTGCTTCCATTGATGGAGTTAGTAAAGAGAGAATTGTGATAATCAAAGTTGAAAGAACCTCGGATAGTTTTGTGGCTTCTGGTTTTGCCAAGAAAGGGGAAAAGTCTAATTGATAAGATGGTACTTTTATTGATAGAACGCAGCGAGGACAGACTCTCAATTTTTGAGGTAGAAAGACCCCGGACAGTGCTTGGGCACCTAGATTGAGATTGGAAAGAAGCCTGATTGAAAGGTAGTTATCAAGATGCTAACAGGAACCAGAGAGGTTATTTAGTATGCATGAGGGAAAGAATGCCACCTGAGAGGAGGTCAGGTGAGGGCATGAATTCTACATGGAATGAATCGATATGTTAGGATGAATTTCCCATGGTGAGGGAATGGGGAACTGGAATGCGTCGATACATTCAAAGTTCGAGGCTGAGTCCTCAAGGATGAGTATTTAACTGACTGGTTTATGCTTTGGTCATGTAACGAACTGGAAGAACTCAGTGTTGAGAATGTTCCGAGAGGGAGATGGACATAGAGAGGTAGCCTCAAAGGTGTTATTCGAGAGGCTGACGATAATAATACTTATTGAGAAGGAATTCGAAACTCGGGCAGATGGATTGCAGAGGATATCATCTGGAATATGTAAATGAGACTAAGTGGAAACTGGGCTGACCAGTGGGAGAATTATGTGGGTATGAAAAGAAAGATTCAGGGGCACTTCAAGGTCAGACTACAGATAGGATTGGTATAAGGAGTGTTGTAAAAGATGGTTTTTGGCTGACAGAAAAATCTATTGAAACAATCGAAGGAATTTGACCCTGGAGTAGCCAGAGTGTTATACTGTGGGGATTGTTAGCATCGTTGGGTTAGAACGAAAAGTACAATGTTGGATACAAGAAAGGACGATGTCTCCAAGAGTTGATCTATGACCTGGTTATTACCAGTTGGAAACCAAGGATAGAGACATTTCGGGAAATTGTCTAGTTTGCACCTGGTAGGGTGTGAGGAGTCGGTAACAAAGATTCTAGAATGGTTAAAGCTGCAGCGGCACAAGTAAGTTCTTTAGGCAGAGAATGCGTGAACGGTATGGACAAGTCCCCTTCAAGCTCACGAGCAGTGCATGCGGATTACTCCCAGACGAAAATGGTGAGCAATGATTATGCTGAAGACGTTGTACATAGAAGGCAGAGTCACAGGTAAGGTTCTACGGAGTGTTAGATTGGGTGTCGTTAGGAGTACTCAGATTGGAGCTACAAGAAGAAAGGACAGGTATGAGAAGATTTGATCTGAAGTCACAAAGAAGCTAATGAAGAACGTTTGAAGAACAGAAAGCATCTCAGGATTGGTAAGCGTGTCACCTATTGCATAAGTATCTCTGGGGACAACTACATCAGAGATGAGGAGAACAGTAAAACTTGAGATTAGACGGACTGAGTGGTGACACATCAGAAAGAAATTCAAAAGACAGGTAAGAATTAATGGGTATCTGGCGATGCTGGAATATGTGTGTTATGGTTAAGTATAGAGTGATAGCATAAAGGACCTGATCCCTGGTAAGGAGATGGAAATGGGGGAGGGTATCACGATTTGGGCACGCCCAGGAATAATTGACGCGAGGATGGATTGAACCTTGCGGGAGATGAAAGAATGGATCATGGTTGATATCCTTGGAGCGTTAAGTTGACAGTTATGCATATCATAAGGTGCTTGAGTATTGGGTGTTAGTAAGAAAGATGACGTTGAGACACAAATGTGGTGAAAAGTAATAGACGGATGATCAGTGTTTGAAATCCTCGATTGAGCGAGGGGAGATATATTTGGAGGCAGAACTCCTAACGGTGAGGCGTGTGTCAGTCAGGAAATAACGCCATAGATTGTAATGGAGGATACAAGGTAACGACTGAGGTTGGCGTAACGTTAGCAGGTATGATTAGCTGGTGAGTGTCACTGAGCTATGGAATCCGAAGTGTCGGCTTTGGTTGAAGCAAGGAAGAACCCTGCTAAGGTGGTACAAGTTAGGATACCAGGAATGGATGAAGGATCCAATTAGATTTGGTTTATGAATGAGAATTCTGAATGGATATCATTCCACCTCCTAGGGTACGTCGTACCGGGAGGGTCGAGCAGGTGACAGAGTCTAGTGTTTTCCTTTGGACCCTGAAGGGTTAGGCGATGTGGTGGTGCATCGTGGGGATAGACCACAATAGACCTTAAGTAAGGCGTTTGGACATGAAAAGTTTTAACTCGGTTGTTTGAGTTAATGTTGTTGGGTCAAGTGAACTGGTTTCAGGGTAAAACGTCGATGATACTGAATTGAGACCCTATAGTATTTTAAATTTCGGAATGGATTTAGAGAACGAAAAGAACAGAGTGGGAACCTGGAATTATCAGTTGATTGCAAGTGGAATGGCAGTCTGAAAATTTATCAGATATCTTAAAGAATTAAGCGCTGAGTAGGCGAATACTTGAGGTATTAAGGGAAGTGTAATCCCTGATGAATTAGTCGTGATGGCAGTTGCTGGTGTCTTGTTAATGTAACGCGACATAGGGCTTGGTAAGAGGTGAAGGATAGTGAATACTACAGTTTGGCTTTAGTTCAGAGAGAAAGCCAAAGAGGTCGTTGAAACTTCTTAAGGCAGGAGTGTCTGCCTATTTGAAAGAATAAAGAGCTGGTAAATTGCTAAGTTATGAGGAAATAAAGTTCCGGGAAGAAAGAGCTGCGTCTCTGCGTAATAACAGACGAGGATCTGTAAGGTGTTCAGAGAAAGAAGGGATAGTTCTGGCTCTTAATTCAACATAAAATTCTGAAGTTGTACTAAGGGTTAGGCCAGCGGGGCCTACAAGTTGGTCCCACCTAGTAGAGGTGATGACTTTTGAGTATCTCTGGAATCAGGATTAAGACAATGAATTGGTCATTGTAATCTAGGCAGACCCTGAGGCTTCGGCAGGGTTGCGGTGTAAACGAGGGGCTATCGAGAGTATGGCTATTAGACAAGATCTTGTGGGGCAAGATTGTTACGCCTGAAAGAGTGTTGTTGGGAACTAAAGTAAGGCGGTGGACCCTGGGATTCAGGGTCAGAGTTGCGGGTTGCTGACTGATGTATTTTGAGTAAATTTCGAGGACGAAATTCTTATGAGGAGGGGATAGTTGTAACGACCCAAAATAGCTAATAAGGCTTAAGGGCCTTGATTAGCGTGCTAGGAGGGCATGATGGGATTTATGTGTGACTTTGATTAGTTAAATGCATGATTATGATTTAAAGCATGTTATATGACTATTTGTTTATCTGAGATGCATGTAGGCCCGGATCGTGTTAGAAGGGCATAATTGTAATTTTAGCCCGCTGAGGGCATATATGTGATAATTGTATTCTGTGATTAGTACCACGAGAGTGTGGTGTTATTATTGTGATGCACGTGCCGAGACGGTCCTAGAGAGCAAATTAACTTAAAAGTCACAACGGGATTTTATACCCGGCTCGGGAGGAGCCTAGGGGTACCTTGGGAATTTTATGGTTAAGTTGAGGTTTAGCGGGTAATGGTTATTGATGATTGAGTAACCTGGGTAACCGTTAGTTACTGCTATGAGTAACAAGTTTAGATGGAGAAATGGTAGAATTGTAATGGATAGGAAATGACAAGTGAGCCCTTGGGGCTTAGTTATGAAAGGATAGGTAGGGAAGGGTAAAATGGTCATTTGGCAAGGGGTTTAGACAAATTTGAGCTGTGTTATAGGGGTACACGTATTGGGCTTGGTCATTGTTGGTTTTGATGAAATTTGAAGAGAAGGAAAAGAAACTAGAAGGAGGAAAGTTAGGGCAATGAGAAGAAGAAGAAGAAGAAGAGGAGTGAAGGAGCTGAAATTGGAGACTTAGGAGATGAATCAAGGAAACTTAGGGTTGGATTCTTCATTCAAGGTAAGGATTCTATGTAATTTAAGGCTTGTTTCTGTTATGGTTTGAGGAATTTAAGCATGGTTTAAGTTTGAGTTTTGGGTTTTATATTTTCTGAAGTTGAAAATCAAAGATGTGGATTTTAGGGATTTGATTGCGTGTTTGGGTTTCTTTAATGATGTTTATGAGTTGTTAGATGGTCTATGTGGGGTTTTGAATTGATCTTGGGGTTTGGGTATTGGTTTGGTATGATTTGGAGAGGTTTTAGCTCGGGGAAAACGCAAGAGAAAACCTAGAAAATCTGGGTTCGTGTATGAGCGCCGCGGCCCTGTTCTTGGGCGCCGCGGCGCGAGGTTGCATCAAGAGGAGGGCAAGCTGCTGGGCGCCGCGGCCCTTGAGGGGAGTGCCGCGGCCCTAGGCCATTTTGGCAGGCAAAAATTCTGGTTTTTAGGGCTTTTGCCCGGGGAATCGGGGGATGGTTCCAATGTATTGTTTTAGGGAAATAGAGGTCCCGAGAGTGCGGGATTGGTCCCGGGAAGTGGTTTTGGGTTGGTTAGTATTAAAAGTGTTATATGTGTGTTGTGACTAGGATTTCGAGGAGGCTCGTGCTAGAGGACCGTGCTTGTGGCCTTGGTGCATCGGACGGCTATTGAATCGGCAGTTAAGAAAACTATAACACCCGTAGGATAGGGCGTGGGCCCATAGTGTGATTGCGGGGCACGGCCCTATATTGCATTACATGTTAGGGTTCAGATTTAAATGAATTGATATTTGTTTGAATGTTGTTTGATTTATGCTATATATGATTATAGTGAAATGAACAGCTATGGCCGAGGGTGGCAAGGCCGAGATCGGCAGCGGGGCCGGAAGTAACACTTAGCACATGGGATGCTTATAGTCAGGGTAGGATCCAGAGGATACATGTGAGATCCTTACGGTGAGGACCGAGACCCCAGGCTGTGGTAAGGGTTCTTGGGCGGCATGGCCGTGTTTGCTTAGTCTAATGGTTGACTTGTTTATCTGTGGACTATCTGATATGATTAACTGTATATTTTGCATATGTTATGTACTGCATGAGTTTTCTTGCTGGGCTTCGGCTCACGGGTGCTCCGTGTTGCAGGTAAGGGCAAAGACTGAGTCAACCAACCATGAGTACGGAGAGCGTGAAGCGACGCGTACATGTTTGGCCTGCCCGACTGCTTTGGTTGGGGGTTTATTCGAAAATGGCTGTAATAATCTATGATTTTTATATCTCATCAATTGTAAACTAATTTTAAGATGTATATAGTTTTCAAACCTTATTTTGGGATCCCAAATGTTTAATACTAGAAGTTTTATTGAAACAGCGCATTTTTCCAAGATTACAGCCTTAACTTTTAATTAGTCACACTTTTGTTCCAAAACCTCGGTTAGCGAGTTCATTGCACACTGTTTTGTCTTAAAACTCACTTAGTAACGGCTCTAAGGAAGTAGGGCGTTATAGGTCCCGAGGCGAGGTTTTGGACTCGAGGTTTGGTGTTGACTTTGACCTATGTTTGTGCTTAGGTGTGCGCAAAGGCTCAAGCGGGATCGTGCTCAAGGAGTCAAGTGATTAAAGCTATCGAATTGAAAGGTAAGAAAACTATAGCACCCATAGGACAGGGCATGGTCCCATAGTGTGATTGCAGGGCACGACCCTATATTGCATTACATGTTAGGGTGCAGACTTGATTGAATTGATATATGTTCAAATGTTATTTGAGTTAGACTATCTGTGATTATAGTTGAATGAAACGGTGAGGAGCCGAGAACGGCAATGGAGCCGAGGATGGCGAAAGGCCGAGAACGGTAGTGGGGCCGGAAGTACCACTTAGCACGTGAAGTGCTTGTAGTCAGGGTGGGACCCCATGAATACATGTGATATCCTTACGGTGAGGATCGAGACCCCAGGCTTTGGTAAGGCTTCTGGGGCGGCTTGCCCGGGTTGCTTAAGTCTAATGGTTGACCAGTTTATCTGTGGACTCTCTGATATGATTAACTGTATAATTTGCATATGTTATGAACTGCATGAGTTTTCTTGCTGGGCTTCGGCTCACGGGTGCTCTGTGTTGCAGGTAAGGGCAAAGATTGAGTCGACCAGCCATGAGTACGGAGAACATGAAGCGACGCGTACATGTTTGGCCTGCCCGACTGCTTTGGTTGGAGGTTTACTTGAGAAATGGCTGTAATAATCTGTGATTTTAATAATTAATCGACTGTAAACTTATTTTAAGTTGTAAATAGTTTTCAAACCTTATTTTGGGATCCCAAATGTTAAATACTAGAAGTTTTCAAAGAAACAACACATTTTTAAAGATTACAGCCTTAACTTTTGCTTAGCCACACTTTTGTTTTAAAAACCTCGGTTAGCGAGTTTATTGCACAAAGTTTCTTTTAAAAACTCACTTAGTAACGGCTCTAAGGAAGTAGGGCGTTACAGTTCCCGGGCATCCTTCTGCCACAAATACTTAGCGCAACCCCTTAGTCATGACCTCGCATCTTCGTATAACCAAGGATGGAATTAGCTTTGCCCATCCACTGACCAATTCTTAGGCACACCCAAACTTTCCTCAAAACCAGAGGATAGCGCCTTTTAGGCCTTCCATTTAGTACTCTTATCTATCTGCATCCTCATATCAAACCAACACTGGTATCCTCACTGTCAAAGTATACAAAGCAGCTCCTTCCCCAGAAAAGTCTGCTATTCTTCCATCTAGTCTCAGTTATTAGACCCCACAGCTTACTCACATACTAGCGAACATCTGTTGCAACTTTCAGGGGCAGATGGAGGTTTTCAACCCCGATTATCATCTGCAACCCCCTTTAACACTACACCAAGTCCACTTCCATTCTGGGCACAAACAATTTGAATTCATCCGCACTGCTGAGTAAACTCCTCAGCCCTGAGGTCCACACTCCGAACCAATCCACAACCAGGTCCAAATAACCATAATAATAATGTATACATAAAGCATAATAAACACTAATTCACAATTCTATGCATTTAGCTACCAAATTTTATTACTACCAAGTATATTCACACTTTACCATGCTTTCTACATACTAATAAACAGATACAACATATAAGTTCGATTTAGGCAGCTCACCACATACAATCAGTATGCAAAACATTATCCAAATATTCATTCACATGCAATAGCAATGCTGATCAACACGCCTCAATCTCATCACACAATAGTCAAGGGCCAGGCCCTATCAGTATCTCATGCTTCCTATAATCATACAACAAAATACATTCATATTTCAATCGAGAACTTAAGCATATAATCTAATATACTCAATTACAAAACCCTGAGTCGAGATTGTCTTTAGCGGCGAGTGTACATGTCCAGCCAATCTTCAGGAACCCTTAAACCTAGACGTCTTTGATACCAAGTTGTAAAGCTCTGGATAACCAAGACTGTTGCACTATGTGTTTGAAATAGTGCAAGACTTGCTAATCAAGTCATTTAAATAAAAATGTGAATCTAAAGACATAAACAGGTTAAGTTTAAAATATTTTGGTTATAACGAATAATTTTCATTAAAATAAATGTTTGATACATGGGATCCCAAATCAGGGTTTAAATGACATAATTATAGAATTTCTGAATGTTATAAATAATCAAAGCCACTCTAATGGAAAACTGCACATTTTAGGGTTCCGTCCCTGTACAAACCTTCGACCGTGGCGGCTGAGCAGCTGACAATGTACACCTCGCCCCCAGAGCTCTCCAACCCATGGCCAATTCATCTTACCTTTGCCTTTACCTGCACCACGTAGCACTCGTGAGCCGAGGCCCAGCAAGAAAACATAGTATCATAGCATGAACAATATCAATAACCAATTATTCTACAAAGCATAATGTACGCCCTGGTTTTCACGCGGGCTGTTTAGCAGGACGGGCCTCGGACTAAACATGATTTAGTCCGAGGCTCCCACAGGCCAGAGGCTCTATTTCCAGGACGGGCCCTTTCTAGCTCGAGGGGGTCCTGTTTCCAGTTCGCGCTTGTTGCACCAGGAGCTGGGAATAACATCCGGCGACCACGGACGGATAAGCTCGGGTTATGGATCGCTCCGGTAGCGAGCTTCTCAGGAAGCTCTGATCTTATGGGAAGTCAACACGCAAGATAAACGTGCATATTCCTGCCATCACGTGTCTGATATCCCCCTGACTTCTCGGACACGCAGCAGGAACGTGCGTATTCAGACACCCACGGACGAGTTGGGCCGTGCGGCCCATTATCTCCTTCCATACTGATTAGACCACACTTGTGTGTCAGGTTTAGGAATTAATCATGAATATCACAGACTTGATATGACAAATGGTAAGGTCACGGGATGACCTCCCTACCAACTTCCAGGTGCCTTCTCCTATAAATATGGAGACCCTGGGAGTTGATAGGGGTTGGAAAAATAGTTTTTTAAGAACTATATACTTTGTAAACCAATTACCCAGAGAATATCAATAATATTGACTAGTGGAGTAGAAGGATTTTAACCTTCGAACCACTTAAAAACGTGTCTGGAGTCACCTAGTTCTTTCCACAAAGATTTCATATCTGTGACGGTTCTACTTTTAAGTACTAATCTCTTTCTCTTCTTCTCTTAATTATCTGTTGCCGAAGAACCGCGTCAACAGTTTGGTGCTTTCGTTGAGAGCAAGTCCGATTAGTACTACCACAAACATACAACTATGGTGACCACTCGATCCAAACATGGCAACGAGACAGAACAGCATGATGGGCAGGAGGCCCGCCATGTTGCCCTCCCTGATGAGCAAGTTCCTGAAGTCCAGCAGAGGCCAGGAAAGCAGCCGGCCGGCCAAGACGACACTGGTAGTTCGGCGCCCCGACCGCTTAATCCGAATCCATGTTATTACACTGCGGTGGAGATGGAGAATGCTCAGCTGAGGAGCCAGCTAGCAGCAGCTGGTCAGCAAATCCAGGATATTCTGAGTCGACTACCCCCTCTCACAACCAACGGTAACGCTGGAGAGAGGCAAGGCGAGGCTCCTAAGTCTCGCCGGAGTAATCGATCCAGGCATAGCCGTTCGGGTAGACTCCCTGCAGCCAACTCCACCCCTTCACCGCACCATCAAGAGGCGAACTTCAGGGAAATGCCTCAGACCGAACAGCAGCAGTACAGCCGTTCGGTTAGGACATCAACCCCTAGCTCTCAGCCTTCCTCGAGGACGCCCAGAAGAGATCGAGGAAGTTCCCAAAGGAGGGCCGAGGGGATCCGGAGACGTCAGCCCGTCCCCGAAGAACGTCCAGTTCCTCGTCCAGCTCGCCCAGCGCGAAACCAGCAAGCTGGCAGTGCCGAGAGGCCCCCACCAAATTTAGTTCGTCCGGACGGCACTAGGATCGCCTCTCCAGTCAGGCATCCTCCTTCTCCCATCAGATACCCGTCTCCTCAGCCCGTCCGAGACATCCCGACCTACGGAAATAGTAGGAGAGACCCGCCATCGGCCGGGCCTTCCCGGCGCAGCAGGGTGCCGGGGGAAGGATCAGGTCGGAGCCGCCAAAGACGCACCTCGAGCCTGTCCAGCAGGAGTCACTGGACCGGTAGTGCACGGAGTGATCTTTCGGGAGGAGACCTGCGACAGCGACTAAGTTCAGCACAAAGTCACCATACTACCCAGGGAGGCGACCTTCGAGATCGCCTCAACTCTCACAGAGAGGATCGAGTTAGGGATGGTAGCCAGGCCCGCTCAGTTGGGGTCCGATCCGAAGTACGTAATGGCGGGAATGCCCCAAATGACCTATCTCAAGATAGGAGGGGCAACAACCCGCCTAATATGTACAACGGGTCCGGAGCTGTTGAACAGCCCCGGAATAACCCAGGATCTCAGGACAAAACCCTAGAGCTCTTAACTCAAATGGAGGAGCTGATGAAGAAGCTCCTGTCGGAGAAAGAAAAAGACGAATATGATTCAGGGGATGAGATGGAACTCTTCGCCCCCAACATAGCAGCAACGGCATACCCTTCTGGCTTTCGTATGCCCCACTTGTCAAAGTTCAACGGGGATGGAGACCCGTCTGACCACTTAGGGATGTTCAACACCCTAATGATGGCTCATAACATCGGGCCAGAGCTTCGTTGCCTGATCTTTCCTTCCACCCTAACTGGACCTGCCAGGCAGTGGTTCAAACAAAGTAAAAGGCAGTCAATCAGCTCCTGGAAGACCTTTTCGGCTGACTTCAAGAGGGCATTCCGCGCCTCTCAGGCCGCCCGAGTCTAGGCCGACTCCCTAGCTAACGTTAGACAGCAACCTGGAGAGACGCTAAAAGCCTACTTGAGCAGATTTGCAAATGTCGCTGCTCGAGCCAGAGACGCCGACGACAGCTCCAAACTCATGGCTATGAGGACCGGGATCCTAGTAGGCGGAGATCTGTGGAAGGATATTCAAAGGAGGGGGGTCAGCTCGGTTAGTGAATTCCTTAACAGAGCCCAAGAGTGGATAAACTTGGAAGAAGCTGAAGCTTCAGCCGCGGGGACCAGCCAGGTCCTCGAGAAGCCCGCTGGGACGGGAACAGAGATCGTAGTGGCGACTCCTGACGTCGCGCAGAGTAACCAGACCGGTGGCGGCAAAAGAAAAGGAAATGGTGAAAACAACCAGCACGGTCAAAAGAAGAATAAGTCCGCGGATAAATTCAAGCCCGTGTTCACAACGTATACCGAGCTCACCCAGACCAGAGAGAATATTTTCCTGGCCAACGTTACGCGAGTCCCCTGGAAAAGGCCGGAGCCAATAAAACACCCTAAGGGAAAGAGAGACGCTTCCAAATTCTGCCGTTTTCATAACGACGTCGGGCACAATACCGACGACTGCAGGCACCTCAAAGATGAAATCGAGACTCTCATCCGAGCAGGTCCGTTGGCGCAATGCTCGCGGAACAGGGTCCCGACAAGTCGACCCGCTCCGGAGATCCCAGCCAGTCAACCTGGACCTCGGGTAGATCAGGACGTCCTTCCCCCCGTGGTCGAGGGAGAGATTTCCACCATCTCTGGAGGACCGCACATGGCTGGCACGTGCAAAGGCGCCTAGAAGAGGTATGTGAATGAGTTGAAGGCCCACAATGGAGCGGAGTTCGTCCCGGAACAGCGTCAATCAAAACAACAAAGATTAGAGAAACAACTGATCACTTTCACGGAGGAAGACGCGAGCCATGTCCAATTCCCTCATAACGATCCCTTGGTCGTAGCAGTCCAGCTCGCCAACCGGAGAGTAAGGAGAGTGTTAGTGGACAATGGGAGCTCGGTGAACCTCCTATTCCGTTCCACCTTAGAAAAAATGGGTCTGACCGTCTCCGAGCTGAAGGCAACCTCGATGATGCTATATGGTTTTTCAGGAGAAGGGTCAGCAGCGATAGGAACGATTGAGCTGGTGATCACCCTAGGAGACGAGTCCCGAACAGTGTCCAAACTACTCGAATTCGTAGTCATTGACTACTCCGCTGCCTACAATGCAATTTTGGGCCGACCTACGCTCGTTGCTTTCGAAGCTATCACGTCCGTCCGGCACCTCTCCATGAAGTTCCCTACTTCAACAGGGGTCTGCACTATCAAGGGCGAGCAGCTCGCTGCCAGGGAATGCTACAGCATTTCCATGAAGGGAAAATCTAAACCCGGGCAGGTGACGATGGCCATTCAGGATGAAGAGGAATCTCAGGGACCCAAGGCGGCTCCTGAGATTGAAAAACCTCGGGTTTCCGAAGACGAAAAGCTCGCCCTAAGCGAGGACATTAACCCCCGAGTAGGCGAGGACAGGTCCGAGCTCCAAGCTATTGAAGATCTCGAGGAGGTAGGCATCGATGAACAAAACCCGTCACGGACGGTTAAGCTCGGAAAGAACCTCTGCGATAGAAGAAAGGCGGAACTGACTGCGTTTCTAAAAAAGAACCTGGACGTATTCGCATGGTCACACGAGGACATGATAGGGATCAGTCTGAGCGTAATCATGCACACGCTCCACCTAGACAAAAGCGTCCCTGCCAAGTCTCAAAAGCAGAGGCGTTTAGGGACAACCCGAGCCGAAGCCCTTGAAGAAGAAGTGGCCCGGCTCAAAAAATGTGGCTTTATCCGCGAAGCTAGATTTCCCATTTGGGGTGCCAATCCTGTGTTAATTCCAAAGCCCAATGGGAAGTGGCGTACCTGTATCGACTTTTCCGACCTGAATAAAGCCTGCCCCAAGGATTGCTTTCCATTGCCTAGGATCGATCAACTGGTGGATGCCACGGCGGGGCACGAGCTCATGTCCTTCATGGACGCGTACTCGGGCTACAATCAGATCGCGATGAATCCAGCAGACCAGGATCATACCAGCTTCATGACCCCGACTAATGTCTATTGCTATAAGGTCATGCTGTTCGGTCTTAAGAATGCCGGGGCTACCTACCAAAGGCTGGTAAATAGAATGTTCGCGGATCAGATCGGGAAAAACATGGAAGTGTACGTCGATGATATGCTTGTCAAGTCAAAGATTGCCAGCAACCACGTCACCGATCTGGAAGAATGCTTTAACATACTGCGAGAATATGGCATGAGGCTCAATCCTCAGAAGTGCACTTTCGGTGTCGCATCGGGGAAATTCTTGGGTTTCATAGTCAATACCCGAGGAATCGAGGCAAACCCCGACAAGATCAGGTCACTGCTCGAGCTTCCTTCCCCCAGGTCGCGGAAAGATGTCCAAGGCCTCACAGGAAGAGTGGCAGCACTGAACCGGTTCATTTCCAAATCGACCGACAAGTGTTTGCCCTTCTACAACCTGCTCCGGGGAAACAAGAAGTTCGAATGGACAGTAGAGTGTGAAAGCGCATTCCTCGACCTAAAAATGCACCTGGCTGAGCCGCCTGTGTTGTCAAAGCCCAAGGTAGGAGAATCTCTTTTCCTCTACATGGCCGTCACTGAGGACGCAGCTAGTGCTGTTCTGGTGCGAGAAGAGGACCAGGCTCAGAAACCGGTTTATTACATCTGTAAGAGACTCCTCGGAGCTGAGTCAAGGTACCCATTGATGGAAAAACTGGCGTTCTGCCTAATCACGGTCTCGCGAAAACTCAGGCCATACTTCCAGTCCCACTCTGTACATGTCATGACCGATCAGCCTCTAAGGCAGGTTTTGCAAAAGCCTGAAGCCTCGGGACGCTTGCTAAAGTGGGCGGTCGAACTCAGTCAGTTCGAGATTTTCTATACTCCCCGAACTACCATAAAAAGTCAAGCCTTGGCCGACTTCGTGACAGAATGCGCGGGATTCCATGAGATCCCATCGGAAGACTCACATCAGCTCACCTCCTCAGGTTCATCGTGGAGGATCTTCGTTGATGGCTCATCTAACGAGAACGGCTCCGGGGCCGGAATCATTCTGATATCCCCAGAGGGGCATAGATTCCACTCGGCGCTGAGGTTCGGGTTCAAGGCGTCTAACAACGAGGCAGAGTACGAGGCCTTGTTAGCTGGACTTAGGATAGCTAGCGAGCTAAAGGCAAGCTCTGTCCAATGCTTCAGCGACTCCCAGCTCGTGGTGAATCAGGTTCTAGGCGAGTATCAGGCGCGGGGTCCCAAGATGGCCTCCTATTTAGCTAAGGTAAAATCCGAATTGTCTGCGTTTGGGCAAGGGTCGATCGAACAGATACCTCGGGAGTAGAACGCCAACGCAGATGCTCTCGCCAAGCTCGCCACCTCGGGAGAGACAGAAACCCTGGGGTTGGTGCCGGTTGAGTTCTTGGAGAAACCCAGCATAGACGGAGACCGAGCAGATATTGAAATGATTGACATCAGGCCGACCTGGATGACTCCCATTGTTGAATACCTCGTTGAGGGCAAGTTACCCGAAGGGTGCAACGACGAACGGCGAGTCCTTTATCAAGCTCCGAGGTATACGCTAGTCGAGGGGGTGTTGTATCGACGTGGGCATTCCTTACCTCTCCTCCGGTGCGTTCTTCCAAGTGAAGCGAAGGCCATCCTGCAAGAAGTTCATGACGGATTCTGCGGAGATCACACTGGGGGGCAAAGCCTGGCCTTGAAGATCCTTCGGCAGGGGTATTACTGGCCGACTCTGTCCAAAGACTCGATCTCATATGTAAAAAAGTGCGACAAGTGTCAGCGGTTCGCCGCGGTTGCACGAGCTCCTCCGACCGAGCTAAAAATGATGTCGTCTCCCTGGCCCTTCGCCATTTGGGGGATAGATCTAATAGGCGCCCTGCCCACCGGAAAGGGCGGGGTCCGTTACGCCGTGGTAGCCATTGACTACTTCACCAAGTGGGCCGAAGCAGAGCCGTTGGCGACAATAACATCGAAAAAGGTGCTAGACTTCGTGGTTAAAAGCATCATATGTCGATTTGGCTTACCCAAAAAGATCGTCACCGACAATGGCACTCAATTTGACAGTGACCTGTTCACCGAATTTTGCGAAAGGCACGGAATTGTGAAAAGCTTCTCGTCCGTGGCCTATCCCCAGGCGAACGGCCAGGTCGAGGCTGTCAATAAAACTCTGAAGGCAAGCCTCAAGAAGAGGCTAGATGAGGCAAAGGGGATCTGGCCAGAACAGCTCCCCCAAGTTCTGTGGGCCTATAGGACCTCACATCGGACTCCCACGGGTCACACTCCTTTCTCCCTAACCATTGGAAGTGAAGCAGTCCTCCCCGTGGAGGTGAAGGTCCTGTCGCACAGGGTCCGGTCCTACGACCAAGATGGGAACCACGAGCTCCTATGCCACTCCTTAGACTTAGTGGATGAAAGGCGAGAGGATTCACAACTCCAGCTCGCCCATTATCAACAGAAAATCACTCGCTACTTCAACACTAACGTCAAAAGACGTGCCTTTAGCGTCGGTGATTTGGTCTTGAGGAGAGTTTTCCTGGCCGGGAAAGATCCCAAAGATGGGGTTTTGGGACCAAGCTGGGAAGGACCATACCAGGTCATCGAAGTCATCAAAGAGGGAACTTATCAGTTAGCTCGACTTGGTGGAGGGGCGGTCCTGCGGACTTGGAATGCTATCCACCTAAAGAAATATTATCAATGAGCCATTTGTAAGGCCTAGAAGGTCACCTTCCATGTATAAATAAAAATCAAATGTTTCTCGTTATTTGCAAGTGTAATTTTAAAGTAACAACGAAAGACCCTTTCCCAGTTACTTGGGGGGCATATGGTACCTGGATATATCCAGGTCTCCTTAACGACTTAGGTGTTAATTTTTATCTACGGATAAGAGTTATCACAAACTAAGTCCTATCCTGGTCTTAACCAGGTCATAAAACTTAGAAGTTAACTAAAATTTGTTGACCATGGTTCTTCTTTAAAGAGCCCGGGATACGGATAAAAGTTGACGCGAACTAAGTTTTTCAAAATAAGTTCCTGGTCTTAACCAGGTCGCAAAACTGTGAAGTGAACTAAATTTTTTTGAACGCGGATCTTCTTTAAAGAGCCCGGGATACGGATAAAGTTAACTCGAACTAAGTTCATAAAAATAAAGAGATGAATTGTAACCAAATGCATAAAAATATATATGTAAAACTGGCTGAGAAAATTGTCTCGAGGCGGAAACGCCTCACATAAAAAAGAGAATTACAATAGAAAAGAGTTCAAAATACTTAAACGAGAAGTGTCCTAAGCCCCATCAGTTGGCCCTTTGGAGGTCGCGGTCTCATCCTGCTCCGCCGCGGCAGAGGCCTCTCCAGTCTCCGATGGAGGAACCTCTTTATTCAGGCGGGCTTGAAGCTGCGGCAACAAGAATGCCCAGAGGTCCGGCGGCATGAAAGAAAAGTCCGCGTCCGGATTGTGGGACCAGCAGTGATAGAACAGGTCTTGTAAGGACTGCTCCGATATGACCCGCTCGTCTTTCAGGGCGGCCTGGGAGGCCTGGGCTTCGGCCTTCGCCGCCTCAAGATCTGTCCGCGATGCGGCCAGGGAGTTTTTAAGCTCTTGGTTCTCGGAGCGGATCTTCTCTAGCTCGGATGCGGCCAGGGAGTTTTTAAGCTCTTGGTTCTCAGAGCGGATCTTCTCTAGCTCGGCTTTAGAGGCCGCCAGAGCGTCTCTCGCCTCCTGAGACTCCTGGAGGGCGGTCTGGCGATCAGCTTCCAAACCCTCGAGCAATGCCTCTGTAGGCGGCAGCAATGCCCTGCAAGAAAAGAATGATAAATTAACAAACTGGAAGGAAAAAGGCGGCGTGTGAGTGTTAAAGCCTTAAAAGTAGGGGGCACTTTACCGTTAAGGTCATGTCCATCAAAGACTCTATAACTCAGACCGGGCTCGTTGTTTCGATGGCCCGGAGCTCCTTCTCCCTGATATTGTAGAAATGGCTGACGGCGTAGCTAGCCGACTCATACATCGTACCCCGGAATGCTTCGGGCATCTTCTCCAGAGCCCGGGGGTCGACCGGGATACGCACGTCCGGGGCTGCCGCGGCCAGATTCCCGACCTCTATTACCCCGTCCTGGGCGGCTAGTGGAGATCGTTGGGGTGGCGGGTGCATGAGCCTTGTCCTGGCGACAGGGAGGTTCGCCCCCGCGACCTGGGATGGCGGGGCTTTCTCCTTCTCCTTAGCCGGGGATTTGGTGGAGGCCCCAGCCGAGCTCTTGGACTCGCGAAGCCTCTTTAACCTCGGCCCTGCTGGGGGATTCCCACCGCACACAACGCCCCGCAGAATATTCCCGGGCTGAGACATCTCTTCTGCTAAGAACCAAAAAACATGGTCATTACAAGGTAGCAATCATGCAGAAATAAAGACAAAAGGTTCAAAGGCAATAAGAAAGCAAATACTAAGGGAGCCCTACCCCCCGAGCTGGAAGAGCCCAGGACGATTATCTCGCGAACTGGCAAAGGTTCTAGGTCCGGTTCTGACTCGAGGCTGGACTCTTCTACGTACTGCCTAATCCCCGGAGCATAGATGCCCCTCTGGAGCGCAGGCCACGTGCGTAAGTTGGTCCCGTACTCCTAAAAAATGACCAACCTAAAGGCTAGGGTATTATCTACTACTACGGTACCCTTAGGCCGACTCTCTTGGTTGTCCAGCACGAGCTGGTCAACGCAATGGAGCAAGAGCGTGTCCAGGTCCGGATTCCTTGAGTGACGATGGACGAGTTGCCTAGGGTTGAACCTAACCAGCCGGGGGTCTGCAGTGGCCCTATCTACGTTCTTAAATAAGTAAGAGTTACCTTGACTGGAAGGACCCGCGACTGCTCTGGATTGGGCCCTCTCCTCGCTCATCCCCTGGGCGACCTCCAAGGTCCTCTTCCTGATCATCACCTGAGGAACTTCCTCACCATCTTCCTCGCCTTCGTCGTCTGCGACCTCCTCCGCGACGATCGGTTTGTTGTCGCGAGCTGGGGGAGGCCCCCGGGGCCTTTTCAAATTCAAAGTCTGATTTGGGAAAATCAGCTTGCAAAATACCATCATCTCGTCCGTCACGAGCACGCGGTAGTCTTTCTCGCTGGGGGGCAAGTTCGCCAGTGTATCGTATTGACCCCCGAGGGTCACAGACTTTTCGGTCCTCGCGTAAATGGCTGCAAGGTTGGTTGAAATCAGAAGAGGAATAAGGGAGGAGCTAAAACGAGATAACCTTTAAAAGGCGAACTAAATCAAGGATCACTTACGAGGACGGTTGAAGTAGTGATGGTCGCAATTGCGAAACCCAGTTGACATGAAAAACTAGTCTTTGAAGTCGTTTGGATGGCTCGGCAGCTCGATCACTGCTGCTGTGTTGGGGAAGCGGGTTAAGTAATAGAACCCGTCGCCTCGCCCCCGCTGGTCTGGGCTGGCTTTGAGACAAAAGAAATATAGAATATCAGCAGGAGTGGGGACCTCCCACTCATGCTTTTGGAACAAATACCTCAATCCCGCCAGCAGACGGTATGAGTTGGGGGGGAGCTGAAATGGAGCCAACCCCACATAGTTCAGAAAATCAGCAAAATACTGATCCAGGGGGAGGAAGGCCCCTGCCTTGAAGTGTTCCCTGCTCCAGGCCGCGAACGACTCGTCGAGCGGCGTGCAGCTCCGCTCCCCGTCCGCAGCAGGTCGGGCAATCACGGAGGCCACCCCCAGGGGAATGTTGTGGTTCAGGAAGATTTTGGTGATCTTTGCCTGGTCGGTTATCTTCGAGACAATTCTCTCCGCCTCGAAAAATGCGTCAGGGGCCACCTCGGCTTGCTTCTCCACCGCCGGCCCAAAGTGAGGAATTGGCGAGCTGGTTACCACCGCCTTTCCTTTATCCTGCTGGGAGGACGAACTTCCCACATTCTTCTGTGGCAGATTTCTCTTTGGAGCCATCTGGTCGCCTATCGAACAAAAGAAAACACTTTAGAAAAGGCGACCCAAGCAGGAGAGTGAGGCAAGTATTAAGTACACGAGCTGGGGTAAGCCCAGCCCGTGGAGAGTGGTGCCACGCGTTCTAAGGAACACGCGCCTATGCCCTCAACAGATCCCAGATTACTCGGAATTCGTGTGTCAGAGGACTAAGGGTAAAAAATTGCCTTGGGGGGAAAGTTTCAATAGGCAAGGTGTGGAAAAACCGCTTTTAAGGCGTATTCCCTAAGCTACCCGGTTTTTGCACCCAAAATTCCTAAGGATCCTACCCAGAAAACCTCTGCATGTGGCTACAGTAAATTTTTTTACCTAAGCTACAGTGGCATGCTTTCAAAAATAAACAGGGACAGAAGACTTACAGTATATGGTTAGATGGTGAGCGAGGTTGCTACGCGGGTAGGAGCTTCGTTGGCACAGTGGTCTCCAAGGCTTTGAAGGAACTCGTACGCTTAAGCTTCGTGAACGGAGAAGATGAGAGCAATGGAAATGAGGGTTTTTGTTCTTCGGAAGGTCAGAGAAAAGAAGGAAATTTGAGAGGTTTTGAATGGTAAGGTGGCCCGTGCGTGGGATGACCACCCCTTTTTATACACGGGAAGGATCACGTGTAAAAGGCCCTTGGGAGACCCTCCACTCGAAATGTGAAACGACGGCTGGACAGTAGGCTATGCCATTTAATGCGGTTCTCGTAGAGTGTACCGTCGCCACCCACGGCGTTCCACGTATGAGACGCCTGCGAAAAGCATGGAATACGAAGGGTTGTGGGGGAAGTCTAAAAGCCCCTACTGTGGTCTCCCATATCTGACGTCATGGACCACGAGCAGGAGCTTGGGGGGCAGATGTACGCCCTGGTTTTCACGCGGGCTGTTTAGCAGGACGGGCCTCGGACTAAACATGATTTAGTCCGAGGCTCCCACAGGCCAGAGGCTCTATTTCCAGGACGGGCCCTTTCTTGCTCGAGGGGGTCCTATTTCTAGCTCGCGCTTGTTGCACCAGGAGCTGGGAATAACATCCGGCGACCACGGACGGATAAGCTCGGGTTATGGATTGCTCCGGTAGCGAGCTTCTCAGGAAGCTCTGATCTTATGGGAAGTCAACACGCAAGATAAACGTGCATATTCCTGCCATCACGTGTCTGATATCCCCCTGACTTCTCGGACACGCAGCAGGAACGTGCGTATTCAGACACCCACGGACGAGTTGGGCCGTGCGGCCCATTATCTCCTTCCATACTGATTAGACCACACTTGTGTGTCAGGTTTAGGAATTAATCATGAATATCACAGACTTGATATGACAAATGGTAAGGTCACGGGATGACCTCCCTACCAACTTCCAGGTGCCTTCTCCTATAAATATGGAGACCCTGGGAGATGATAGGGGTTGGAAAAATAGTTTTTTAAGAACTATATACTTTGTAAACCAATTACCCAGAGAATATCAATAATATTGACTAGTGGAGTAGAAGGATTTTAACCTTCGAACCACTTAAAAACGTGTCTGGAGTCACCTAGTTCTTTCCACAAAGATTTCATATCTGTGACGGTTCTACTTTTAAGTACTAATCTCTTTCTCTTCTTCTCTTAATTATCTGTTGCCGAAGAACTGCGTCAACACATAACAAAGCATTCGGCAATATATAACATTCACATGTTCAGTGATAACAATCAACCAATTAACAACTTTTCATTCATATAATCACTATATCATATTCATCATATTAACAACAATAATCACATTCATAATCAACAATTTATCGTAACCATTAAACAATATTTAGGGTCAGCACCCTTAGGCCGCACCCTCTATTTAACCCACTGTCTTCGACTTACTTAGGCTGCCCCCAGTGTTATATCCACTGACTTCGGTCAGCTCAATCGAGCTCAGTGATTATTAAGCTGTCCTCAGCTACCAGTGGCTGAGCCGCACCCTGTGCGCAAGTGTTGATTCCAACACTCTTGCATCGTTTATCACATGTCCTCCATGGCATAATACCACCTCATGACATTTATACAATTATAGGGAGCTCTTAGTCCCAACATATTCACATGGTTTATCATAATCATATAACAATGCATATGAATATAAGGAGCACTTAGTCCCAACCTATCCACATAAATGGGTGCAGTTTTCTTGCCTTTAATTCCAAGTGCTTTGATTAAGAAAGACGACCCCCGAGCACAATCCAGCCCTGAGCCCAAGCATACACCTAGTCACAACCATGTAAAAGGATTCCATCAATAATAAATGAATAAGGGTTTCCAGGTCTAGTTCTAGCCTTCGGGACATCCAATTCCACCAAGCACGGTAGTGGAATCGATCCCGAGCACCCTAGGTCAAGTCCCTGCACCTTAAACCTCCAAAAGACCAAAAATATCCTTAAGAGTCGCGGCCCAAGCTTCCTATGCCGCGGCTTGCCCCTGACCAGAGGCCCAGCCTAGACACGGGCCGCGGCCCAACATTCCCCATGCCGCGGCCCGCCTTTCTTCCTTAGCCCCTATCTTCTTCGAAGGGCCGCAAACACCAAGAACTGAGCCGCGGCCTGACCCCTTTGAGCCCAGAAAATCCACCGTTTTTAACACTCAAACCTCATTCAATTCCATCCAAAATCATGCTAATGATACAATTCAATTATCACAAATATTCTAACATGTTTTCAGCAACATAACCCAGCAAAAACCTAACTTAGAAACTCACCAATATAACATTTTAATCTTGAAACCCATAAGCTCAAAAAATCCTTAGAACATACAGTAATTCCCAAAAATTCAGATGCTAAACCATTATTAAAGGCTTACATTTCCTGAAGAGCAAGTCCACCAACTAGTAGCTGAGTTAATTCCCAAGCCTTAGCCCCAATTTAATCTTCAAAATCAAGAACCCAAAACACTTAGAACTCAGCCCAAATCTACAGAATTAAGTCAGCTAAACCACAATTCAATACTCACCTAAACTCCTGGTCTGGACCTTCAGATTGCTACATAAATTCTCCCAACAACTCTAGCTCAAATTCTTGAATTTCCAGCCCAAAGATCCTTTGGTTCCAATGGATAGCTTGAGAGACTCCTTGAGAGAGAGGAGAGAGAGAGAAAGTCGGTTTCAGGCAGGCTTCTAAACGTTTCTTACCTTTGTCTTATCTAACTTAAGCCTCTTAAGTTAATCCCTAGGCTCGGGGTACGAAAAACGTCCCCGAGGGCAAAATGATAAATTTCTCCAGTATTCCCACCTAGGCTTCATAACCTAAAATATATCTCAAATTATTTATTTCCATAATCTGATAACCTAAATAACTATCTAATACCCAAAATACCCCTTGACTCGCCTCGAGTCAAGTATCGGGTCCCGTTGTGACTTTCCCGTTACTTGTTCCCTAGGATCGCCTCGTGCCGAATGTTGCAAATATAAATATATCCACATAATAATGTGGTCTCAACAGTTTATCACATTTATGCCCTAACTGGCCAAAATTACAATTATGCTCTTACAAGCTAAACAGGGCCCGCATGCTTATCTAATACTCATAAACATGTATTTCACATATCCATATAATCATAGGATCATGCATATCACATAATCATGCATTTTCACCATTAATTCACATATCTTCCAATTATGCCCTCTCGACACACTAATCAAAGGCCTTAAGCCTTATTAGTAATTTTAGGTTGTTACAAATTGTCTCTAATTAAATGATACTTCATTTCATGTGCTATACACTCTCATGATTTCTAGTTCTTCTAGAATGGTTGTATCTCCATTGCTTTCGCAATGAGATACTAGTAGTTTATTCTAGTTTGAAACCTTTTCCAGAATGGCAAAGAACTCAACTAAATCAAATAGCCTATTAAACTGCTCGTAGTTGTTACATTTCGGCTCCTATGGTGAAACATACAAATTTGAAATGTCCAATACATTTCCAGATTAATGTGTCTCCTCCAAAATTATGGAAATTGATTCTGATATCAATCTTTGAAGATTTTTATTTGGTTTAAAATCAGTTTCATCCTTTGGGTTCTTAGGTCATTGCCTAAATACACAAATATATAATCTCCATTATATTCAAGATACTCAAAAAATTAAGTCCTTATAATTATACAATGACTCAATCCATCGTTGAATTGACAACTGCTGACTATTCCCACCGTTTAACAAATGTTAATTCGAAGACATAACATTCGATACATTAAACAATCCATCATTGAGTTGTAGGAATATTCTCTCATGTCCTTCTTTTCTAGTACAAGAATAAATGGACATTATTTAGATAATACATCCTCCTGACCGGGAAGGCAAAAAACCTTTATTGAATTTTTGTAAACTAAAGTATTTATCTTCTTTTCTATATAATTTGCTTGAGACAATGCCAAAAGATTGTTCTTTCAATCAATATAGATTTGAATGTATAGAACATTTTTGGCTTTTCTAAATCTAATATTTAGAAGTGTTCAGCGAACCATTTCTTTTCTATTGATAATTTCTCTACATTATTTCCAATGATCAGAACGTTATCAATATTATAAATAAGAATCACAAATAATCTTTTTGGTCGAGATCTTCAAATAGTTTTGTCATGTTAGCCATTCAGTAAAGACTACTTAGACATCCATTTAAATTAAGCTCATAATCCATGCTTAAAGTAATGGATAAGAGTATGTAAACAGATTTAAGCTTTGTTATAGTAGAAGATATTTATTCGAGTAATAAATTCTTCTTTATGTTTATAGCCTTAGGCTATTAACCTTACTTTGAAAAGTTTGTACTTTCCTCTGTTCTCCTCTTCATTTTGAATATCCTATTTTAAATTGAAGTTTAAAGAACTTTAGTTGGATGTTCAGGAATCTAGATATCATAGAATTCCAAATTCCATATCTAGATTCATGGTGTTTCAACCATTAGTTTCTGTAAAAGCCTTTTCATTACATGCTAGTATGTGAATGAAATATAGTTAGATTGTGTTACACACAACCAACTAAACTTTATCTTTTCAATGGAGTAGCTACTAACTAACGCTCCCGCTACAATAATGCTTTACATAATTTGTAATATTCTTTGGTTTTATCATTGTTAATTATCAGTAACTTGCTTACTTGACTTATAGTCATTATTTCTAGTACAATTTAACTAGAAAAATATAGTGATTATAATAATCATGCTTCATTAAAGTAGCATTCAAGAGAAACAAACACTTTTGTGATCTTTTATGATTATTAAATTGTTTCACTAAATGACTTCATGGAAAATTTTCAATTCATTCACATAACCACTTGTGAATCCCAACTTTTAAGTCTTTGATGTTGTTGATTAGAGGTGAAAAGTGCACCTTTATTGATCTTAAATGTCAAAATAAATTAAGTTTTGATTATTATTTTCATTTAATTAATATGATATATTTATGGAAGAAAATATTTGATCATGATTTAATTTATTGTTATTTTGTAGGAATTAATTGATATTTTGGGCACTAGAAAAATGAAAGAGAAAGAAAGAATTAAATCTGAAACAAATAAAAGAAAAATGGGCAAAACTGAAAAGAAAAGGCCCAAGAATTCGACCCAAAGACCCAGGCTTGCCTGGCTTCCTCTCTCCCCAGCGCTAGGTGGCGTGCTCCTGCAGCGCCACGTGTCCTCCTGCCAGCCAACCCAAGGCCGCCACATTGCCCAGCTAGCCAGCCTGGTCTCCAGCAGCTAGCCCGTGTGACCCGGCCCCTCGACCTGCGCCCCATTCCTGGCCCGGTTCAACCTTTCCCCCTCCCTTCCAGCCGCGCCACGTGGCGCCTCCCTATTGGATGGGAATGGGTCAAACCCACCTTTGCCACCAGCCACCTTCAGCCCATATTTTGTGGGTGTTGGGCCTTGCACATTCCCATTTTAAGCTTTAAAGCTCATCTTTTTTTTGGTGTTTTAGAAAAAGAGCATATTGACCATGCACCAAAATAACTAGGTTAATATTTATAATAAGATTTGATTTTTCAAAATCATATTTTATTATTAATATTTTAGATTTTATTTTGTAAACCCCATATTTGTTGTTTAATTTCTTTTTAGTCATTTTCTCCCTCTATAAATAGGGACTCTCATTTCACATTTTGAAGGTAATTTTTAGGTAGCAAAACTCTACCAAATTTTAGTCTCATTTATCATATTTTCTCTCTAGAATTTCATGAGAATGTCTAGCATAATAGACTAACCTTCTTAGGAAGGTTAGGATGATCCTATATGCACTATGACTTTGTTTGGTATTTTTGATTCACCATGTGCTTAAAGTTTATATATTTGAGTGATTTATTTTCTTTCATCTATACTTCTTCATCACTATTTCTTCATCTTGTTATCTATTTTTATGTTTACTAATAGTATATATATTTTGTCAAGCACTTTCTATGTATTATCAAATTAGTGAAAATAATATAGATAATATTTTTATCATTGTTGACCCTCGATTTGGCTAACGACACTGAGTCAAATGTACGACAAAGTATAAAGAAAGAATGAGAAAAATGATCTAACGGAAAGGAAGAAAACACCAAGGAATTATAGTGGTTCAACCCCAAAAAATGGTAATGACCTACGTCCACTTAGTGATATTGTTATTATTGAATCTCAAAGTCGTGGTCAAAGAACTAGGGTTCTTGAGTTTCACAAACCTTGAATGTATTACAATAAGACCATGAACAACTCACTATAGCTCCTTTTTCTCTCAAAATTTCGCAAAAAGATTCAGGAATCAAAAGTCCCAAAGTCCCTTCCTTGAGCTATTTCATGCATATTTATAGGCTCAAGGAGGGTTACCCATGCCAACGTGCCCTATCTTTCCTTAATAATCGCGTATCAAGATAATAATGAAGAAATATTCAATGCAATTATTATACGATTACAGCTTAAGAAGGAAATAAATTAGGTTATACGACCAGCCTGGTCGTATCAAAAATTAACCCTGACGATGCGGTGTGCTTCTGGTTGATAGTCGAGCAGTACTTTCGCCACGTGTGAGAAATTCTCGCCACGTCATCAGCAACCTTTTTTTGGGTAAACATTTGCTCCCCAAGTTTATTTATTGCGACCAGAAATTAGTAAACTTAGGAAACTGACTCTTCAAAGACCCCACGAAATCTGTTAGAACCGCCCATGCTTTCTCAAAAAAGGCCACTAATCATGTCTAATCAAGTCTTTTCGGTTTCCCAAGAATGTGTCCGACAGCCATTTCACTTCCCCATGCTTAGAAAAAGTAACTCATGATTACCTCTTTTGACGTGTTGCAGTCACTATATATAATACCCCAAATCCATTTTTTTACTTTTTACTTTTCGCTCGCCATTTTCTCGTCAAGAACTCCTAAGAACCTCGACTTTCAGAGCCCAGAAAACTTGAAGAGCTTCCATCGCTGTTCTAAGGATCCTCCGCTCAGACACTCAAAGCTGTTTTCTTTTAGACCCCTCTTTTCATCCAAGTAAGTTTTACGAACCCCTTGGAAGTTTGGGATGCCATGAAAAACTGTTTTTTGTGTATTCAAATCTATGTTCATGACTGTTCTTGGCCGAAACTGTTTTGGGGTAGGGGGCATATTGATCGATGCTTGATTGGACAGCGAAATTATGTTTCGTAGGAGTTAGGAGCCAATTTGGTAGTCGAGATTGTAGATTTCGGGCGTAAAATCGAAGCAAAAATTTGATTTTTAAGCTAGTTGAAAAACTGGGTTTTTCCCGCCCCATCGGAGTCGAAAAATCTTTTTCCTGAAAAACTTTTTACTTCTGCTTTTCAATCTATTTTTCAAACTGCTCGTATTGAACTTAGTGTTTTTGTTAGAATGATGCCGGCCGTATAAAAACTTAATTTTTATACGCGAGCAACGTTATTCCAACTCTCAACACAAGCTTTTAAGCTTTACTTCTTACCTCCCCCTTTCTCTGTTCGCAGCTTTACATTCAAGATCCGTGGGGAGGTGAAAGACCCATCTATGACGACTTACTAGCTCAACTACTTGAGGACGAGGAGCAACCGTCGTTGCTAATACCTGAAATTCCCTTTTGTCGCGCCACTTCAAACACTCCATCGACCCTCGTCCAAAATATGGGTCGAGCAAAAACTACAACCCAAAAAAAGAAAACTCCCAATCCTTCAAATCAGCCTGCTCCTCGGGCTGAAATTCCCTCGACCAGTGGTTGAGAAGAAAATATTCCTAACCCAAACATCCAAACTCATGCTCAACCACGAAATGCTATTCAACCAGATGTTGAATAGCATGTTGTACCTGTCAGTCGGGTAACGATCAGGATGACCGCCAACTATATCAGAAAATATGGACTCCCGGGGGTGACACTAGTCCGACCCACTCAAGACCAACGGGCGAACTTGCCTGGAGGCGCTTTCAGTGCCTGGTCGAGGTACCACATTGAGGCAGGGGCTACCTTGCCTCTTCATCCTTTTTTCCAAGGGGTGGCCAAGTACTTCGGGGTCGCCCCTTTCCAAATATCTCCCAAAGGATATAGAATGCTTGCAGCACTCTATTCCTTTATAGCCACAAAAAATGGCCTGCGCCATCACCACATGAGGTTAATTATCTGTTCGACCTCTAGTCTAACCCCAACCAAGAAAGCACGGGGTTTTTTCACTTTTGTCATCAAGAAACAGGGCGCACTATCCTGTCCGACACCACTCACATATCGAACGTGGGGAAGTACTATCAGGAGTATTTCCTTATGACTGACATGGTCGCGAACAACCTAGCCTTCACTCAAGGAGGTAACGTCTTTGTACCACTGGTCATTAATCTTTATTTAATTTTTTCTCTACACTTTCTTAGATTTTTAGTGCCTTCCAAGCCCATGGTTGCGACCAGACCCCACTCCAGACATGGAGTTAAGATCAGCCCTCTTGGCCAGTATGACTGACGTGGAGAAAAGCGTCAAGCATCTGGTCACAGAGGCTAACCTTAGGCGGGTCGACCTTTTGCCCCCTCATCAGGATGTGAAGGAGTCAACAACGGGGAGTGCTACTGGCGGAGAGGTTCCCGAGCAACACCCAGATGTGGAACAACCCCCTCCGAGGAGGGCCACTGGAGTAACAATCAGGGAACCTCCGAGCACTCCGCGGGCTGCTGCTCCCCTCACCCTAAAGGGAAAAGGAAAAAAGAAGGATACTGAACCCCCCTCTCCCATCAACGAATCTTTAGATGAGAACGGTACTGATCTTTCGCTCTTAGATAGTTTGCCAATTCCCTGTCACTTATTTGACGGGGACGGCAACTTTAAGTATACTCCAATCTTAAGTTCAGATTTCTTCCAGGCAGTAAGTAGTTCAGTAAGTAATGTAGCGACCAGTAGTTGTAGCGCGGGTACTTTACTTATAATATCTTTACTTTCATTTTTAGCTCCGTCTATGTATCTTGTCTCACTGTTTGTGTTGTTTCTTTTTGTGCAGTTATGTCATCTGAAGACGTGTTCGAGCATTACAAGGCTGCTGCTGCATCTTCATGCAAGAAGAAAGACAGCAAGAGGACTCGGGGGGAGAGCAGTAAAACCACCTCAAAGAAGACTCGAACTAAGGACCCTCCAGCCACTGTCCCTTCGAAGGAGAACACGCCACCTCCATTGCCTCTCGAGCAGCTGGCCTCAACTCCTCTGGTCGACCAGCACCCTACTCCTTAGGTCCCCACCAGCCAAACACAGCGCACACTGCCCGAAGGCTCCCTGTCCAGCATCGTGGTCAGCTCAGCCAGGGAGAGGATATACAAGCTCTCCAAGCACAAATGCAGTCAAGAGGCCGTTAACGAAGCCATTTCCATGGAGACTGACCAAATACTCAATCGAGGGTTGAATGAACTTTTTAGCGTACGTTACCTCCTGATGCTGAATAATTTGTTTTTGATTTTCTGCCATCGCCTTACCCTTTTAATCTGATTGCAGGGATTACTGACCGTGACCGCAGGCTGGCGCTGTGCGGGTGCAATGGTGTCCAAGACTAAAAATTTTGGCACCAAGCTTGCTGAGGCTAAGAAAGCGCTTGAAGGGAAAAATGCCGACTTGCTCGAGAAGAACAATGAGCTAACTAAGAAGAATGGTGAGTTGCTTGAGAAGAGTGTAGAGCTGTCTAAGCAAAAAGAGGAACTACTCGAGCAGAAAGCCACTCTAACCGAGGAGCTGCTGGAGGTTCGGGACGCCCTGAAGAAATCCAATGAAGACAAAGAAAGATTAAGGGAAAGTGCCAAACTCAACTACCAAAAATGCAAATAGCTCGAGCTTGATTTGATTGCGAGTAGGCAGGAGACGGAGGAGCTTGAGGAACTCGAGGCCAGGAACTTGGAGAAGTACAAGGAAGCCACTCATCTTTTCTTTTACAAGTTTTGGAAGCACAACCGGGAGGCTAACTTTAACTATTTGTCAGAACGACTGAGGAGGACTCTAATGTCTCAATGTGCCATTCGCCTGGAGGAAGAAGAGAGGGCTAATGTTTCTGCTTCCCCAGAGATCTCTCTGGCAACAGGGATAGATGGTGCAGATAATGAAGCTGGCGCAGCTGTCGACCAGGACGCTCCTCAAGACCCTCCAGCCTCTTAGTCTTTTCTCTTTCTATCTTTTAATCTTTTAATTACACGACCTACTGGTCGTGATGTAAAGACATTAATTTTTTATTGCTATGTGGGCAACTATTTTCCTTTTAATCGAACAATTACATCCGAGCAATACTGCTCGCGGTGTAAAGTAATTCGTTTTTGATATTATAATACATTTTCATTTTATTATAACATCTGTTCGCATGACCGAACTTATCATAACACTTTGGTTTGATTTAACAAAATACAAAATTTTGAAAAATACTCTAAGTACCCTAGCATGCTTTCACTTATTTTGCCATGTGTTTACATACCTTTTGATGATATGCTTTGCTTACTTGTACCTTATATGCCCCCCAAGTGATCGAGGAGCTTTAGGTCCTTGGTCACTTGCCTTGACCAAAACCTGTTTGAACAATACTGCTCGGAGCAAAATAGTTGAAATTGTAATATAGCAAAACAACACACGTAATGAGCAAATACTTGTAATAAATACAATAATTGGCAAGAAATGACTGGCTGCGCACAATCCTTTATATTTCTCGTAATAAATGGATGAAACATGTTTGTACGAGTGATCAATAAGATCTTACACTTATAAGCGATCAGTCACATAAAATGACCAACCCTTTTTCAAAACTTGTAAAAAGTAAAATTAATACAAGCCAATTCTTTAAGAAGAATTGTTTATTGATAGTACTTGCGCAGGTGTTCTCCATTCCAATAGCGAGGAACGAGATCTCCGTTTAAGCGAGCAAGTTTATAGGTGCCTGGATGAAGGACTTCTTCAATCTGGTATGGCCCTTCCCAATTAGGTCCGAGTACTCCAACAGCTTGGTCGCGAGTGTTTAGAAAAACTCTTCGGAGTACAAGATCTCCTTCACTGAACTTTCTTTCTCGCACTTTAGAGTTGAAATACGGGCGACTTTTTGCTGGTACGCAGCTACTCGGAGTTGGGCTTGCTCACGTTTCTCATCAATTAAGTCGAGGGATTCCATCAATAGTTAGCTGTTTGAGCCTTGGTCGTACGCTATTCTGCGATGCGAAGGCTGATCTAACTCAACAGTCAACATAGCCTCATATCCATAAGCCAAAGAGAATGGAGTATGACTCGTTGCTATTCGGTGGGAAGTTCTGTACAACCAAAGTACTTCAGGCAATTGTTCTGGTCACGCCCCCTTAGCTTCTTCTAGTCTTTTCTTCAGTGTATCCTTCAGCGTTTTGTTGACTGCTTCAACTTGTCCATTTGCTTGGGGATGAGAGATTGAAGAAAAGCTCTTGATAATGCCATGCCGTTCGCAAAAATCCGTGAATAAATCACTATCGAAATGGGTGCCGTTATCCGAGATGATCTTCCTTGGAAATCCATAGCGACAAATGATGTTCTAGATCACAAAATCCAGGACCTTCTTGGTCGTTATGGTTGTGAGTAGCTCGGCTTCGGCCCATTTAGTGAAATAGTCGACGGCAACCACGACATACTTGACGCCGCCCTTCCCTATGGGCAAAGATCCGATCAAATCTATGCCCAAACTGCAAACGGCCATGGACTTTGCATCTGTTTAAGCTCATTAGGGACTGCTCGCGGGATTTTGGAGAATCTCTGGCACTTGTCGCACCTCCGTACAAACTCCATCGAATCTTCATTCATCATGGGCCAAAAGTATCGTTGCCTCAGTATCTTTTTTGACAAGCTTTGCCCCCCAGCGTGGTCTCCACAAAAGCCTTTGTGTACCTCTTTCATCAACTCTTTGGCCTTCTCTTTCAAAATACACTTGAGGAGTGGCATTGAATATCCCCTTCGGTACAAGATAACATCGACCAGGATATACCTAGAAGCTTGTTGCTGAAGGGTCCTGGCTTTGTTTCTGTCCGTTGGTAATATGCCTTGCGTTAGATACTCTATATATGGTGTCATCCATGCATCCATCATCTGGATCACCATAGCGGTCTCCTCTGCTTGGATGCTTGGCATTGTTAGCCGCTCAACCGGCACTATATTCAGAGTATCAGCATCCTTCGCACTTGCTAATTTGGCCAAAGCATCAGCATTGGAATTATGGTCTTGAGGTACTTGCTGGAGACTGTATTTGTCGAACTGAGCCAATAGATCTTTTGTTTTGTTAAGATAGGCAACCATCTTTAAAACTCGCGCCTGGTATTCTCCCATGACTTGATTCACCACCATCTGAGAATCACTGTAGATGTCTAGCACTTTTATATTCATGTCCCTGGCTAACCACAATCCAGCGAGTAGTGCTTCATACTCGGCCTCATTGTTAGAAGCAGTGAAGTCAAACCTGATTGCGCAGTGAAATCGATGCCCCTCCGACGTTATCAATATCACCCCTGCCCCAGCGTGGCACTTATTAGAAGAACCATCTGTAAATAATTTCCACGTGAGAGCTTGGTTTTGACATTTAGGCTCATTAGGCTCTTTAATATGCTCGCCATTCGTAAGTTCAGTGAATTTTGCAATGAAGTTAGCCAGGGCTTGTCCTTTTATCGCTGCTTGCGGCAAGTAAGATATATCGAACTGCCCAAGTTTGACTGCCCATTTTAACAATCTACCTGCAGCCTCTGGTTTTTACAAGACTTGTCGTAGAGGCTGGTCGGTCAAAACCGTAATTGGATGAGCTTGAAAGTAAGGCCGCATCTTCCTGGAGGCCAAAACTAGGCAATAGGCTAGCTTCTCGATGGGCGGGTACCGCTGTTCTGCTCCAAATAGCCTTTTGCTTACATAGTAAATAGCCTTCTGCACACCTTCTTCCTCCCTTACTAAAACAACACTAGCAGCATATTCCGTGATCGCCAGGTAGATGAACAAAGTTTCTTTATCGGCCGGCTTTGATAGGATGGGTGGTTGCGCCATATGAGTTTTTAGTGCTTGAAAAGCCAGTTTGCATTCCTCCGTCCATTCAAACTTTTTATTGCCTCTAAGTAGATTAAAGAATGGGACGCACTTATCTGTTGACTTTGAAATGAATCTACTAAGAGCGACAATTCTTCCAGTGAAGCTTTGAACATCCTTAATCTTTGCTGGCGATTTCATGTTAATCAGGGCTTTAATTTTCTTGGGATTGGCTTTAATTCCTCTCGAGTTAACTATAAATCCCAAGAATTTCCCTGATCTTACTCCGAAACAGCATTTAAGGGGATTTAGCTTCATTTGATATTTGTTCAAGACGCTGAAGGACTCCTGCAAATCCTTTACATGCCCTTTTGCTTTCTTCGACTTGACCACCATGTCATCAATGTATACCTCCATGTCTGTGCTGATCAGTTCCTTAAACATGTGGTTGACGAGTCACTGGTAAGTCGCACCAGGGTTTTTCAAACCGAAGGGCATCACTATGTAACAGTAGAGCCATGTATCAGTTTGAAAGCTAGTGTGATCCTCATTAGGGGGATGCATACTAATCTGATTATAACCGGAGTACGCGTCCATGATAGAGAGGATATCATGTCCTGCAGTGGCATCGACCAGCTGGTCGATTCTTGGGAGTGGGAAACAATCTCTGGGGCAGGCTTTATTTAAGTCTGTAAAATCCACGCACGTACGCCACTTGCCATTCCGTTTGGGAAATAGCATGGGATTAGAGACCCACGATGGATAAAACGCCACCCTAGTAAACCCATTCTCCTTTAGCTTCTCGACTTCTTCTTTTAAGGCCCTTGATCTATCTTTGTCGAGCAGCTTTCTTTTTTGTTGCACTGGTGGAAAACTTTTGTCGATGTTTAGGACATGGCTGATGACTGCAGGATCTATCCCGACCATGTCTTTATGCGACCAGGCAAAGACTTCCTGATTCCTCTTGAAAAATTCCACCAGTGCTCGTTTTGTTGTTGTCTCTAAGATTTTACCAACTTTCACAACCTTGGTCGAATTTTCTTCATCGAGTTGGACCTCTTCAAGGTCCTCGATAGGTCCAACTTCTTCCTCAAAATCCCCAAAGCGAGGATCTAAATCCCTATCCTCACTTTGGGCAACGCCCTATTTAGTGACATTATCACCCGAGTGGGCCTGAGCATCAATTTCCATTTGCAACTCTTTCCCGCGAACATCTCTCGATACACCCTTCTTCGCCTTGGTGATCGAGGCGTTGTAGCACTCCCTCGCTTCCCGCTGATTTCCCAATACGCAACCCGTCCCTGCGTCTGTTGGGAGTTACATGGCGAGGTGCCATATCGAGGTGACAGCTCGTAAGTTAACCAGAATCGGTCTCCCAATTACAGCATTGTATGTTGAAGGACAATCAACTACTATGAAGGTAGTGAGTAATGTCCTATTAGCAGGCGCAGTACCTGCCATAACTGGAAGCATAATCGACCTTGTTGGGGCGAGCCCTTCACCAGAAAAACCATAAATGGTTTGAAAAGGATGATGTGGCAGTAAAATTGACACGTGGCATGGATTAGTTGGGTGATCTGGCTTAGCAGTAGCCCAATGCATCAGTGAAAAATTTGGACTGCTTGAGAGATGCCATGGTCAAGCCAAATACACCTGAGGAGAATACTTGGGCTAAAGGGTGCGTGGCTCGGACCCTTGTTCGAGAAGCCCAAGTGTTTGATTCAAACTCAAGTCTAAGGAGTTTAAAGGATGTGTTTGGACTTTGGCTCGAGGGACAGAAGCAGCAGGTCTGATCGGACCTTAAGCTTGAAGAGCCCCTAGAAGCTTGGCTCGGACCTATCCGAGGTGAGAAGCCAGGGTGATTGCCTCGGACTTATCCGAGGTAAGCTTTCAAAAGGTTTGGCTCGAACATGTCCGAGGTGAGCCTCCAAGATGGTTGGCTCAGACCAAGTCCGAGGGGAAGTCCCATGCATGCCAAGAGATGGACTTAGATTTTGGCCAAGGAAAGGCAACACACGGTCCGATCAGACCTTAGTTGGAGATGCCAAAGAAGTTGCCTCGGACCTATCCGAGGTGAGATGCCAAGGAAGTTGCCTCAGACCTATCCGAGGTGAGATGCCAAGAAGAGTGGCTTGGACCACCTTGGTCCGAGGAGAAGGCAAAGAGAAGAGTGGCTCGGACCACCTTGGTCCGAGGAGAAGGCGAAGAGAAGAGTGGCTCGGACCACCTTGGTCCGAGGAGATGGCAAAAAGAAGAGTGGCTCGGACCACCTTGGTCCGAGGAGAAGGCAAGAGGAGATTGGCTCGGACCACCTTGGTCCGAGGAGAAGGTAAGGAGATTGGCTCGGACCACCTTGGTCCGAGGAGAGGCCAAGGAAATTGGCTCGGACCACCTTGGTCCGAGGAGAGCCAAGCATGCATGACCTTGGTCCGAGGAGAGCCATGCATACATCACCTGGAGCCAAGGAAAGCTTAGAGGAGTATATCTGACCAATACTTGCATGTAACCAACATGCATGTGTTTGACCAGGAGACTACGTCAAAATCCCCGGAACGACTTCAGCAAGAATCGGTCTAGGCACCCGGGAATCTCTCATTCCTCACTCAAATTGAGGAATCTGTTGTATTTTAAATATCTCTTGTAATTTAAATATAATATGAATAATAAAATATCCCTATCTAAAAGGGATATCAGTTGAGGATCCCAGGCCTATAAATAGAGGGTTGATGGGATCGTAAAAGGACTTTTGGCAAATTGAGAATTAGTCTATGTTCTAGAGAGAGAAAGTGTGTTTTTCTGAAGAGAACCCCTTTTTTGTATTCTTGAATATTTATGCTTAAGAAACTCAGTTGCCACTGGTTCATCTGATCTTGAGTGTGAATAGAGCAATAAAATCTTTATGTGGATTAGGCTATTACCGATTATCGGGGCTGAACCACTATAAAATCTCGTGTTATTTACTTTTATTGATAAAACTGTCTGTTGTCGTTTACATTCTCTTGAAGGCTTGTCGTTATCGACGTTCTCACGTCGTTGGCTAAAAACACAGTCAACAGGTTTGGTTCCATGGCTCCAGGTCTTTGATGGACAACTTCATTCTTTCCAGCGACGACTTGTATAGGATGTTAATCGAACTTCCTGTGTCGACCAACACCCTTTTCACTATCATGTTGGCAATTTGTACGTCCACGACCAGCAGATCGGAGTGTGGGAATCGTACGTGCTGGGCATCGTCATCAGAGAAGGTTATCGATTCCTCCTCTGTATGAGCCTATTTTGGTGCTCGATCTTCCACACTCATCATCTCAATGTCCTGGTCATGGCGTAGGGTTCGAGCATATCGTTCCCTTGCCTGCCCACTGTCTCCTGCAAGATGTGGGCCTTCGTAGATGGTGAGTAAAGTGCCTGCCATAGGAACTGGCTGTAGAGGTGGCGAGCGTTGCCGTGCAGGCACCTGCTCGTTGCCACCTTGAGCCTCTCGCTGAGAACCTCCCGCGGCTCGCACATATCTTCTCAAATGTCCCTGCCTTATCAGGAACTCAATCTCGTCCTTCAACTGGTTACATTCATTGGTTGCGTGCATGTAGTCGTTGTGAAAATGACAGAACTTCATTGTATCTCTCTTGGAGATATCTTTCCTTATAGGTGCGGGTTGTTTGTAAGGCACACTTGAGCTGGTCACCTAGTAGACTTCAGCTCGGCTTTCGACAAGGGCCGTGTAGTTGGTGAATCTCGGCTCATATCGATTGCCTTTGGGGCGCTTACTCTTAGAAGCTGAGGGTTCATTGTTCGTCTGCTTTCCACGATTCCTACCATTGCCATTCCCATTCCCGTTGCCTTTGCCGTTGCCATTGGGTTTTTTCGACCCGTTGGCGGCTTTGGCGGGTTCTTTGGGCCCCTTGTCTTTATTTGGCGATTTACCTTCATTGGCAATCGCATCTTCGAGCTTGATATATCGATCAGCCCGATCCAAGAACTCTTGGGTACTTCTAACCCCATGCTTTCTGAGGCTACTCCAGAGGGGTGAATGGCGCCTAACTCCAGAAGTTAGAGCCATCATCTTACCTTCATCGCCCACTATCTTGGCTCCAGCTGCATCTCGCATGAAGCATTGGACATACTCTTTCAAGGGCTCTCCCTCTTTTTGTCGTATCTCGACCAGCTGGTTGGCCTCTGTGGGGTGTACACGACCCGCGTAGAACTGTCCGTAGAATTTATTCACGAACATTTCCCAAGATACTATACTAGCAGGAGGGAACTTGAAGAACCACTCCTAAGCGGTATCAGATAGTATCGTAGGGAAGATCTGACAACGGGCATCTTCCGACACTTTTTGTATGTCCATTTGTATCTCAAACTTATTAACGTGAGATACTGGGTCTCTGTACCCATCGAAATTTGGCAATGTAGGCATCTTAAACTTACTGGGGGTTTCAGCCACATCAATCCTCTGTACGAAGGGGGTGCCCCTCCTCCTATCGTACTCGATATGGGACGTTCGTCCCCCAACTAGTTGTTGTACCGCCTGGTTCAGGGCATCAATTTGAGCTTGAACTACTTCCGGGATTGCTGGGGCTGCTGGTGCCAGGGAAGCGTACTCATCGTGCCTCTCACGGCAGTCGTTAAGTATGTCCCTAAGATCATCGTCTCTTCGTCTCTGCTCACTAGTTCCTAGCCGGCTAAAGACGTTTGGCTGCCTGGGCTGCCCCCCAACATTGTGGCTAGCTGACCTATTTTCTCTAGGTGGGGGAATTCTGCCTCCACCTCTTTCTTCATTTCTCCGGCCAACGTTCCCTCTGCCGGAATCAGCTTCATTATAGCCATGGCCATCTCTGAATTGTGGCTGACTATGGTGCGACCGGCTGTTCATGTTATTTCCTCCTCGAGGTGGCATCTCTCGAGCGTCAGGGGGAGGCCTACGCTAGTCGTTGGGTCCCTGTACATTGTTATGCCGTGGGGGGCCCCTGGCCGCAGAGCCTGACTCTGTGTTCCTTCTGTTGGCAGAAGGACGCTATCCCCTGCTCGGTAGATTCAGCTCTTCATCCCCTGGGCGTCTAGGGCTGTGGGGCGGTTGCCCGGCCCTATTCTGCCTCGGGCACTGGGGATTATCTCGACAAGCCTGGGATGGAGGCTGCTGCTTAGGATCCCTAGGTGAGACATCATCCTGGGCCATAGGCAGCTGCTCCAGCCTTTGAGGGCTTGTTGGCTGGAGCAGAGGGCTTGGATTGGGACCTCTTTGAGGTGGTGCGCTCGGTGGCTAATCTAGCTGGGAGGCAGGTACAGCTTGACTCCTAGCTAATTGAATGGTTGCTTCAAGGGCGACCATGGCATCCCTCTGCCGACGATCGATTTCCGCCTGCCGCTCACTCAACTCTTGGCGCTGGCGTTCTATTTCTCTTTGTTGTAACGCCATCGTCTCTGCAGCATTCTCTTGATTGGCCCTCATATTAGCCAACTCATCTTGTAATACTCCCAGCATTGCCCTCAGTGTTTCGGAATCTAGTTCCTCCTCATCAAACTCCAAACGTGGTTCATTCTCAGCCACATTTGGGGGAGGAGGTTGGGATGGTGCAGCACCAGCAGCCTGTCCAGTCTTCTTGGATGTTTTCTCCATTAGATTCTTTCACAGTTCTTTCCCAAACACTCAATGAAAGCACCAGACTGTTGACCCTCGATTTGGGCAACGACACAGAGTCAAATGTACGACAAGGTATAAAGCAAGAATGAGAAAAATGATCCAACGGAAAGGAAGAAAACACCAAGGAATTATAGTGGTTCGACCCAAAGAATGGTAATGACCTACGTCCACTTAGTGATATTGTTATTATTGAATCTCAAAGTCGTGGTCAAAGAACTAGGGTTCTTGAGTTTCATAAACCTTGAATGTATTACAATAAGACCATGAACAACTCACTATAGCTCCTTTTTCTCTCAATATTTCGCAAAAGATTCAGCAATCAAAAATCCCAAAGTCCCTTCCTTGAGCTATTTCATGCATATTTATAGGGTCAAGGAGGGTTACCCATGACAACATGCCCTATCTTTCCTCAATAATCGCGTATCAAGATAATAATGAAGAAATATTCAATGCAGTTATTATAAGATTACAACTTAAGAAGGAAATAAATTAGGTTATACGACCGTCCTGGTCATATCAAAAATTAACCCTGACGATGCGGTGTGCTTCTGGTCGATAGTTGAGCAGTACTTTCGCCACGTGTGAGAAATTCTCGCCACGTCATCAGCAACCGTTTTTTGGGTAAACAATCATTTTCTCCATCTCATACATATATATTTACTTTTTCTAAAATCTATATAGAATTAGTCATGCTCTTTCTATTTATTTTATAATTAGTAAAAGTAATATTTGTGTTAGGTTTATGTCCAATCTTTTATTGCATTATTGCCAATGGTTTAATGTCATTTTTAGATTTCTCATAAGTTTTATCTCATTTTTCCATGGTAAAGAATAATAATCACTTGAATACATTTTTGTGAAACATATTTGTGCTTCAGTGTTAAATCTTCCAAATGAATAGTTGGGATGCGAACTACTCATTTGTGTAATTTTTATGAATCAAAGATCCAAATAAATAAGTATGTATATTGGTGACTCTTGATCCTTCCTACTTGTTACCTATTGTTACATCACACTTTAGTCTATCTTTATTTCTAATCTTTAAATCTCAAAAACAACGAAAATGTCACTTGTTCTATTTTCCTCATATTATTTATCGCTAAACTTTATTTATTGATTAACTTTAATTCCTTGCCTCCTCGTGGAATCGACCGCCCGATCTATACTACAACCACCACGTAGTGGATGCACATTTTGGGCGTTAAATATTTGTACAATCAAACATGTATAGAGTATAACAAGTGTTAAAATTATAGAAATAATAAAGACGATAATGATCACTCATTATCTATTTAATCTTATCTAAAATGATTGTATTACATTTTTAAAATACCAATTTTGCTTAGCATTCTAGTTGTATGTGAGTTGAGTTTGAATTCAAAGTTCACATGAAATTTACTTGAATTTCAAATTCGAGTTTAGACTTTCTTTTGATCGGATCAAACAAGTCTTTAAGTGACTTTACTTTGAATGTTGCATGGAAAATTTCTAAAATTTTTGTTTGTATTCAATCAAAAATTAACATATCTTTAATAAATGTCAATCAATATTGACTTACAATTTATTATCTCTTTTAGCTTTGAACATTAAAATGTTCAACATACATCTATATGTATTAGCTAAACCATTAAGTGATTTTTAAGCCTTTATTGGAGAAATATATTCTGGTTAACTTTAATTAATAGACTAAATAAATAGGGAGAGAACCAATGAATGGTTCCAATAAAAGACTATCTTTTATTTGTTTTATGTGTCAGATTAATTATAAGCCAATCTAAAAAATAATTCACATATTTGTTTCACTTAATTGTGGTTGGAATAATATGTCTTATTTATTAAATCTATGATTTGCACAATAATGAATGATTTATAATTATCATTTATACTCATTGATGAAATATGTGGAACAAATATATTTAAAAAATAACAACTGAATTTATTATTCAAAAGAAATATCAAATTTGTTCACTTATCAAATAAAAGAATCTAGAATATAGTTTCTAGAAAGATTTCTGGAACTAATTTAAAGAAAGAACTTATTAGTTTCTTTCATAATGAAAATCAACTATTTCAAAATGACAAAAAATTTAAATTGTTTTTAAAATAAACAAAATAAATTTCTAAACTAATATTTTCTTTATTCAATCGTCTTCATCATTTCTTCTTTGCTTTGGTTTCAATGCTATCCCTTTTCTCAAAAGATTTCTGCATCCCTGAAGACAAGAACAAATGAAAAATAATATTAGTGGCATAATTTTGAATCACCATTCAAAATATTATAGAAGAGTTTTTGAGTAAATTGAATTTACCTCGTATTTCAAAATTGAGAATGTACCATAACATCACTCTTTATCAAGCCCCACATCTCGTATGCAGTTTCAATAACCACATATCTTTCCTTAATGTCGCAATGCATGGTCGATAACATGCATTGACGTGCCAGGTGATTCATTCTCTTCCATTCACCATATTTTTCATGTTCATCAAAGCTGGATGAAAAGCTTGGAACCTCTAGAGATAGAACATAGATCGCTCCGTACAAGTTTTGTGTTCCAAATACACTATGAATCCCTTCATACCATGTTCTTATGTGGTTTAGACTAAATGGAATCTTTTCCAAGAGTTTATCAATGAGGTGTGTGCAAATTCCCATGTTTTCAAGTACTTGATCACGATTAAGAGAATTCACCATTGTTGCTAGAAATAAATAAATAAAATATATGTAATTAAAACACATAATAAATATTAGATTTTATTTGGAAAAGTAAACATGATTCATGAATGCAACATATAAAAACACATAAAATATATATACTAAACCACGATAAATTAATTTAAAAATTAATGGACCAGCCTTGTGGTAGGTCATACTAACTCCAAATTAATTTTGAGACAAATCTCAATTTCATAAGTGAAAACTTAAAAACACATTTTTCTCTTTTGACTTATGAACTACCGCTAGTTTGGTCAAGATGCACTAGTCGTGCTCGAAAGCCTAGATACACATTCAGAGTGTAACCCATTATTTTTAATTATTGACTTAACTCAAGAGTGTGCCTTAGGGTCAGTCAAACTTGAAATATATCACTAATTGTATTCTCATAAGAGAAGTCAACCTTGACATAAAATAAACATATTCAGAAGCCTTTCCTTAGGGAGGCCGCAAACGGAGGTGACACGAGGCCCTTCCTATGCCTCTCAGTGTTCAACCAATAATGGAGACCACGTGACTTATTGTCATAACTCCCTCTCCCACTCACTATTTTGGAAAAGTGTGTTTTTCACAAAATTAATATTTTTTAATTTATCTGTAAAAATAAATTTTATTATTTCTACCAAATGATATTCTAATAATTACTAATCCAATTAAGCAAAAAGTAAAAATTGTGCCCTTAATTCTAATTTTGAATTTTGTTTTAATTAAGAGAATATCATTTTTATTTTAATAAATTTTTTTTCATTAAAATAAAAATTTAAACAACTTTAATTTTAATTTACCATCTTAACTAATTAAGACTAAGTTTATTATTATATGAATTATCATATATAAACATATAATAAAATATAGGACGTTCCTAATAGCATGTTTCTACATGAATGTAATGCATGCTCATTGCATACTGTGTGGGTATATGAATGGCATGTTATAATGCATGACAAAATATTAAACACTTTAATCACATTAAAACATTTATAATAAGTATATAAAAGCGGGTTGGTAACTTTTGGGTATTTCTAGAAAAAATTACAACACTTGCAAAAAATACATGAAAAATGTAACCTAGACTACCTAAGGCTTGATGAAGAGCACCTTGATCTCGAACCTTGAGATGTAGTCCTGTTGAGCCAATGCCATCCTTTTCCATATCCATTTTGAATTATACAACTTTCTAATTATTTTAAAAAATCTTTTAAAATAATTAAACCTTGGGTTTTAACACCCAAATAGTTTCTAAGGCCCAATTTGAATTTGGGCAATTTAATTCAAAAATAAAATTAAACAATTGAATTTTAATAAATTAAAATTAATTTTGGATATTTTAATTAAAATAATTTTAATTATGGAAGAGAATAATTAAAACATTTTTAATTAAGGAAAATAATTAATATTATTTCAATTAAATAAATTTCCAAATTAAAACTATTTTAATTCAATTTCAGATTTTTAATTAAGTGAATAATTAAAAAATTATGGTAACAATACATTAGGGTTTGTATGATACAAACACTAGGTGTGTACCAACGTGGGGCGGCAGTAGGGAGGTCTAGCAGTGGAGGTTGCATGGCTCGGGGTGGAGCTGGCAGAGGCGCACGACTGGGCACAGGGGCTGGCAGGGGCGCGCGGGCATGCATGGGCTAGTAGGGGCGCACGGGCAGACACAGGCTGGCAGGGTCGCGCAACTGCGCAGGCACGACGCGCGACTCGGCAGGGGGCTGGCAGGGGCGTGAGCGGGCACAGCTGGGCGCAGGCATGCGTAGGTGCAGGGGCACGGCTCGGGGCTTGGGCCTTCTCAGAATTTCATCCAGAAATTTAAAAGAAAAATTACAAAATTCCTATGCCCAAAAAATAGCTTACATTTTTCATCTAAATTTTTTAAGAACAATTCATAAACCCAAAAGTAGCATTGTAAACAACTCTTAAGAATTTTTCATCATGAATATAGAATTCATTCATTCAAACATATATCACATATAATATAAACTGCACATAGTCCCACACAACAATTAATAATATGCAGAGATTAATGACCTACTCTGGTACTAATTGTTGGAAAAACAACCAGAGTGCACAACGAAAAATGGCGTGGTGGGCCTAGTTTATTAACACAAAAAATTTCCATCTTTCATATAAACAATTTATATGTTCAAGAAAACATCTAGACAGAAATGTTAATATACAATATTATTAATCATGCAACATATATATAAATATACACATACTTATATATGTATATCATATGCATAGGTATACAAACATTCAAGAACATAAATATTTACCTCTTGAAGCCTATCAAGTGTTCTCGAGTCTTTTCGTATATATATATTGATCTCCCTATCCAACGCTTTGAGTACTCAAACCACGATCTTCTGGAGTGTTCTCTACACCTCAAGATGTGTGTAGCATCCCAAATTTGCTAATAAGGCTTTGGGCCTTGATTAGCGTGCCTGGAGGGCAATAATTGATTTAATTATGTTAATACATGAATTTGATAATTATGTGATTAGAAATGCATGTTTAGGTGGATTAAATATGCATGTGGGACCCATTTGGCTAGTAGGGGCATATTTGTAATTTTAGCCCGTTGATGGCATAAATGCATTATTTGTGTATATTGTGATTGATACCACGTGTGAGTGGTGATATATTTGTGATGCACGATCCGAGACGATCCTAGGGAGCTGATTAGCTAGAAAGTCACAACGGGTCAAATACTTGGCTTGGGAGGAGCCTAGGGGTATTTTGGGAACGTAATATGTGTTCGGGATTTATTGAGTAACAGGTAGTAATTTAGTAGTGATTTGGTCATGTTACAATTAAATGGGATTTATAGGAATAATCTGGGACTTAACGGGATTTGGCAAATGACTAAATTACTCTTGGTGGTACTTGAGGACTTAGATTAACTAAAGGGGAAATTTAGACCTTTTGGCAAGAGGATATACTCGGTTTAGGAGTAGAGACTCTAGAAAGACTTAGATGAAATGGAAGGAAAGGAAGGAAAGAATCTGTTGACGCGGTTCTTCGGCAACAGGTAATTAAGAGAAGAAGAGAAAGAGATTAGTACTTAAAAGTAGAACCGCCGCAGATATGAAATCTTTGTGAGAAGAACTAGGTGACCCTAAACACGTTTTTTAAGTGGTTCGAAGGTTAAAATCCTTCTACTCCACTAGTCAATATTATTGATCTTTTCTGGGTAATTGGTTTACAAAATATATAGTTCTTACAAGACTATTTTTTCCAACCTCTATCAATTCCCAGGGTCTCCATATTTATAGGAGAAGGCACCTGGAAATTGGTAGGGAGGTCATCCCGTGACCTTACCATTTGTCATATCAAGTCTGTGATATTCATGATTACTTCCTAAACCTGACACACAAGTGTGGCCTAATCAGTATGGAAGGAGATAATGGGCCGCACGGCCTAACCCATCCGTGGGTGTCTGAATACGCACGTTCCTGCGGCGTGTCCGAGAAGTCAGGGGGATATCGGACACGTGATGGCAGGATTATGCACGTTTATCTTGCGTGTTGACCTCCCATAGGGTCAGAGCTTCCTGAGAAGCTCGCTACCGGAGCAATCCATAACCCGAGCTGATCCTTCAGTGGTCGTCGGATGTTGTTCCCAGCTCCTGGAACAACAAGAAGGAGCAGGAAACTCCCTCCCCTCGAGCTAGAAAGGGCCCGTCCTGAAGATAAAGCCTCTGGCCTGTGGGAGCCTCGGGCTAAATCATGTTTAGTCCGAGGATCGTCCTGCTAAACAGCCCGTGGGAAATCCAGGGCGTACATCTGCCCCCCAAGCTCCTGCTCGTGGTCCATGACGTCAGACATGGGAGACCACAGTTGGAGCTTTTAGACTTCTCCCACAACCCTTCGCATTCCATGCTTTTCGCATGCGTCTGATACGTGGAACGTCGCGGGTGGCGACGGTACATTCTACGAGAACCGCATTAAATGGCCTAGCCTACTGTCCAGCCGTCGTTTCACATTTCGAGTGGAGGGTCTCCCAGGAGCCTTTTACACGTGATCCCCCCTTGTATAAAAAGGGGGTGGTCATCCCACGCACGGACCACCTTACCATTCAGAACCTCTCAAATTTCCTTTTCTCTCTGACCTTCCGAAGAGCAAAACCCTCATTTCCATTGCTCTCATCTTCTCCGTTCACGAAGCTTAAGCGTGCGAGTTCCTTCAAGGCCTTGGAGACTACTGTGCCAACGAAGCCCCTACCCGCGCAGCAACCTCGCTCACCATCCAACCCTACACTGTAAGTCTTCTGTCCCCATTTATTTTTGAAAGCATGCCACTGTAGCCTAGGTAAAAATTTTTACTGTAGCCACATGCAGAGGTTTTCTGGGTCGCGCGGATATGGAGGGTGATGGCCCTTCTTTGATTAGGGCACATTTGCCATGGGACATCGCCTTAGAACATGGGTTCCATGATTCTTTCTTAGGAACAATTTCTGGTAGGATCCGTAGGAACTTTGGGTGCAAAAACCGGGTAGCTTAGGGAATACGCCTTAAAAGCGGTTTTGCCACGCCTTGCCTGTTGAAACTTTCCCCCCAAGGCAAAAAAATTTTCTTCTTACTCTGAGCCATCTGACACACGAATTCCGAGTAATCTGGGATCTGTTGAGGGCATAGGCGCGTGTTCCTTGGAACGCGTGGCACCACTCTCCACGGGCTGGGCTTACCCCAGCTCGTGTACTTAATGCTTGCCTCACTCTCCTGCTTGGGTCGCCTTTTCTAAAGTGTTTTCTTTTGTTCGATAGGCGACCAGATGGCTCCAAAGAGAAATCTGCCACAGAAGAATGTGGGAAGTTCGGCCTCCCAGAAGGATAAAGGAAAGGCGGTGGTGACCAGCTCGCCAATTCCTCACTTTGGACCGGCGGTGGAGAAGCAGGCCGAGGTGGCTCCTGACGCGTTTTTCGAGGCGGAGAGAATCGTCTCGAAGATAACCAGCCAGGCAAAGATCACAAAAATCTTCCTCAACCACAACATTCCTCTGGGGAAGACCTCCGTGATCGCCCGACCTGCTGCGGATGGGGAGCGGAGCTGCACGCCGCTCGACGAGTCGTTCGCGGCCTGGAGCGGGGAACACTTCAAGGCAGGGGCCTTCCTCCCCCTGGATCAGTATTTTGCTGATTTTCTGAACTACGTGGGGTTGGCCCCATTTCAGCTCCCCCCGAATTCCTACCGTCTGCTGGCGGGACTGAGGTATTTGTTCCAAAAGCATGAGTGGGAGGTCCCCACTCCTGCTGATATCTTGTATTTCTTCTGCCTCAAAGCCAGCCCGGACCAGCGGGGGCGAGGCGATGGGTTCTATTACTTAACCCGCTTCCCTAACACAGCAGCAGTGATCGAGCTGCCGAGCCATCCAAACGACTTCAAAGACCAGTTTTTTATGTCTACTGGGTTCCGAAACTGCGATCATCATTATTTCAACCGCCCTCGTAAGTAATCCTCCATTTAGCTCGCCTTTTAACGGTTATCTTATTTTAGCCAGTCCCTTATTCCAATTCTGATTTCGACCAACCTTGCAGCCATCTACTCGAGGACCGAAAAGTCCGTGACCCTCGGGGGTCAATACGACACACTGGCGAACCTGCCTCCCAGTGAGAAAGACTACCGCGTGCTCATGACGGACGAGACGATGGTATTCTGCAAGCTGATTTTCCCAAATCAGACTTTGAATTTGAAAAGGCCCCGGGGGCCTCCCCCAGCCCGCGACAACAGGCCGATCGTCGCGGAGGAGGTCGCAGATGACGAAGGTGAGGAAGTTCCTCTGGTGAGGAACAGGAAGCGGAGCTTGGAGGTCGCCCAGGGGATGATCGAGGAGAGGGCCCAATCCGGAGCAGCCGCGGGTCCTTCCGGTCAAGGTAACTTTTACTTATTTAAGAACGTAGATAGGGCCACTGCAGACCCCCGGCTGGTTAGGTTCAACCCTAGGCAGCTCGTCCATCGTCACCCAAGGAATCCGGACCTGGACACGCTCCTGCTCCACTGCGTTGACCAGCTCGTGCTGGACAACCAAGAGAGTCGGCCCAAGGGTACCGTAGTAGTAGATAATACCCTAGCCTTTAGGTCGGCCATTTTTGAGGAGTACGGGACCAATTTACGCACGTGGCCTGCGCTCCAGAGGGGCGTCTACGCTCCGGGGATTAGGCAGTACGTAGAAGAGTCCAGCCCCGATTCAGAACCGGACCTAGAACCTTCGCCAGTTCGTGAGATAATCGTCCTAGGCTCTTCCAGCTCGGGGGGTAGGGCTCCCTTAGTATTTGCTTTCTTATTGCCTTTATTTCTGTATGATTGCTGATAACCGTGTTTTTTGCTCTTTGGCAGAAGAGATGTCTCAGCCCGGGAATAGTCTGCGGGGCGTTGTGTTTGGTGGGAATCCCCCAGCGGGGCCGAGGTTAAAGAGGCTTCGCGAGTCCAAGAGCTCGACCGGGGTCTCCACCAAATCCCCAGCTACAGAGAAGGGGAGAGACCCGTCATCCCAGGTCGCGGGGGCGAACCTCCCTGTCGCCAGGACAGGACTCATGCATCCGCCACCCCAACGATCTCCACTGGCCGCCCAGGACGGGGTAATAGAGGTCGGGAATCTGGCCGCGGTAGCCCCGGACGTGCGTATCCCGGTCGACCCCCGGGCTCTGGAGAAGATGCCCGAAGCATTCCGGGGTATGGTGTACGAGTCGGCCAGCTACGCCGTCAGACACTATTACAATATCAGGGAGAAGGAGCTCCAGGCCATCGAAACAACGAGCCCGGTCCGAGTTATAGAGTCCGCTATGGACATGACTTTAACGGTAAAGTGCCCCCTTCTTTTAAGGCTTTGACACACACACGCCGCCTTTCTCCTTCCAGTTTGCTAATTTATCACTCTTTTCTTGCAGGGCATGGCTGCCTCCTATAGAGGCATCGTTAGGACCAAGGCCCAGCTCGAGGGTTTGGAAGCAGATCGCCAGACTGCCCTCCAGGAGTCTCAGGAGGCGAGAGATGCCTTGGCGGCCTCAAAAGCCGAGCTAGAGAAGGTCCGCTCGGAGAACCAAGAGCTTAAACGCTCCCTGGCCGCATCCGAGCTAGAGAAGCTTCGCTCCGAGAACCTAGAGCTTAAAAACTCCCTGGCCGCATCGCGGGCAGACCTTGAGGTGGCGAAGGCCGAAGTCCAGACCTCCCAGACCGCCCTGAAAGACGAGCGGGTCGTGTCGGAGCAGTCCTTACAGGACCTATTCTATCACTGCTGGTCCCACAATCCGGACGCGGACTTCTCCTTCATGCCGCCGGACCTCTGGGCATTCCTGTTGCCGCGGCTTCAACCCCGCTTGAATAAGGAGGCTCCTCCATTGGAGACTGGAGAGGCCTCTGCCGCGGCGGAGCAGGGTGAGACCGCGACCTCCAAAGGGCCAGCTGATGGGGCTTAGGATGCTTCTTGTTTTCGTATTTTGAACTCTTTTTTTTTTTTTATTGTAATTCTCTTTTTTATGTGAGGCGTTTCCGCCTCGAGACAATTTGCTCAACCAGTTTTACATATATATTTTCATGTATTTGGTCATAATTTATCTCTTTATTTTTATGAACGTAGTTCGAGTTAACTTTATCCGTATCCCGGGCTCTTTAAATAAGATCCGCGTTCAACAATTTTCTAGTTCACTCCTAAGTTTTCTGACCTGGTTAAGACCAGGAACTTATTTTGAAAAAACTTAGTTCGTGTCAACTTTTATCCGTATCCCGGGCTCTTTAAAGAAGAACCTCGGTCAACAAATTTTAGCTAACTTCTAAGTTTTATGACCTGGTTAAGACCAGGAACTTATTTTGAAAAAACTTAGTTCGTGTCAACTTTTATCCGTATCCCGGGCTCTTTAAAGAAGAACCTCGGTCAACAAATTTTAGCTAACTTCTAAGTTTTATGACCTGGTTAAGACCAGGAACTTATTTTGAAAAAACTTAGTTCGCGTCAACTTTTATCCGTATCCCGGGCTCTTTAAAGAAGAACCTCGGTCAACAAATTTTAGCTAACTTCTAAGTTTTATGACCTGGTTAAGACCAGGAGCTTATTTTGAAAAAACTCAGATCGCGTCAACTTTTATCCGTATCCCGGGCTCTTTAAAGAAGAACCTCGGTCAACAAATTTTAGCTAACGTCTAAGTTTTATGACCTGGTTAAGACCAGGAACTTATTTTCAAAAAACTTAGTTCGTGTCAACTTTTATCCGTATCCCGGGCTCTTTAAAGAAGAACCTCGGTCAACAAATTTTAGCTAACTTCTAAGTTTTATGACCTGGTTAAGACCAGGATAGGACTTAGTTTGTGATAACTCTTATCCATAGATAAAAATTAACACCTAAGTCGTTAAGGAGACCTGGATATATCCGGGTACCATATGCCCCCCAAGTAACTGGGAAAGGGTCTTTCGTTGTTACTTTAAAATTACCCTTGCAAATAATGAGAAACATTTGATTTTTATTTATACATGGGAGGTGACCTTCTAGGTCTTACACATGTTTATTGATAATATTTCTTTAGGTGGATTGCATTCCAAGTCCGCGGGACCGCCCCTCCACCAAGTCGAGCTAATTTATACGTCCCTTCTTTGATGACTTCGATGACTTGGTATGGTCCTTCCCAGCTTGGTCCCAGAACCCCATCTTTGGGATCTTTCCCGGCCAGGAAAACTCTCCTCAAGACCAAATCGCCGACGCTAAAGGCACGTCTTTTGACCTTAGCGTTGAAGTAGCGAGTGATTTTCTGTTGATAATGGGCGAGCTGGAGTTGTGAATCCTCTCGCCTCTCATCCATCAAGTCTAAGGAGTGGCATAGGAGCTCGTGGTTCTTGTTCTGTTCGTAGGACCGGACCCTGTGCGATAGGACCTTTACCTCCACGAGGAGGACCGCTTCACTTCCAAAGGTTAGGGAGAAAGGAGTGTGACCCGTGGGAGTCCGATGTGAGGTCCTATAGGCCCACAGAACTTGGGGGAGCTGTTCTGGCCAGATCCCCTTTGCCTCATCTAGCCTCTTCTTGAGGCTTGCCTTCAGAGTTTTATTGACAGCTTCGACCTGGCCGTTCGCCTGGGGATAGGCCACGGATGAGAAACTTTTCACAATTCCATTCTTTTCGCAAAATTCGGTGAACAGGTCGCTGTCAAATTGAGTGCCATTGTCGGAAACGATCTTTTTGGGTAGGCCGAAGCGACAAACGATGCTTTTAACCACGAAGTCTAGCACCTTTTTCGATGTTATTGTCGCCAACGGCTCTGCTTCGGCCCACTTTGTGAAGTAGTCAATGGCTACCACGGCGTAACGGACCCCGCCCTTTCCGGTGGGCAGGGCGCCTATTAGATCTATGCCCCAAATGGCGAAGGGCCAGGGAGACGATATCATTTTTAGCTCGGTCGGGGGTGCTCGTGCAACCGCGGCGAACCGCTGACATTTGTCGCACTTTTTTACGTATGAGATCGAGTCTTTGGACAGAGTCGGCCAGTAAAAACCCTGCCGAAGGATCTTCAAGGCCAGGCTTTGCCCCCCAGTGTGATCTCCGCAGAATCCGTCATGAACTTCCTGCAGGATGGCCTTCGCCTCACTTGGAAGAACACACCGGAGGAGAGGTAATGAATGCCCACGTCGGTACAACACCCCCTCGACTAGCGTATATCTCGGAGCTTGATAAAGGACTCGCCGTACGTCGTTGCGCCCTTCGGGTAACTTGCCCTCGACGAGGTACTCAACAATGGGAGTCATCCAGGTCGGCCTGATGTCAATCATCTCAATATCCGCTCGATCTCCGTCTATGCTTGGTTTGTCCAAGAACTCAATTGGCACCAACCCCAGGGTTTCTGCCTCCCCCGAGGTGGCGAGCTTGGCGAGAGCATCTGCATTGGCGTTCTGCTCCCGAGGTATCTGCTCGATCGACCCTTGCCCAAACGTAGATAATTCGGATTTTACCTTAGCCAAATAAGAGGCCATCTTGGGACCCCGCGCCTGATACTCGCCTAAGACCTGATTCACCACGAGCTGGGAGTCGCTGTAGCACTGGACAGAGCTTGCCTTTAGCTCGCTAGCTATCCTAAGTCCGGCTAACAAGGCCTCGTACTCTGCCTCGTTGTTGGACGCCTTGAACCCGAATCTCAGCGCCGAATGGAATCTATGTCCTTCTGGGGATATCAGAATAATTCCGGCCCCGGAGCCGTTCTCGTTAGATGAGCCATCAACGAAGATCCTCCACGATGAGCCTGAGGATGTGAGCTGCTGTGAATCTTCCGATGAGATCTCACGAAATCCCGCGCATTCTGCCACGAAGTCGGCCAAGGCTTGACTTTTTATGGTAGTTCGGGGAGTATAGAAAATCTCGAACTGACTGAGTTCGACCGCCCACTTTAGCAAGCGTCCCGAGGCTTCAGGCTTTTGCAAAACCTGCCTTAGAGGCTGATCGGTCATGACGTGTACAGAGTGGGACTGGAAGTATGGCCTGAGTTTTCGCGAGGCCGTGATTAGGCAGAACGCCAGCTTTTCCATCAACGGGTACCTTGACTCAGCTCCGAGGAGTCTCTTGCTGATGTAATAAACCGGTTTCTGAGCCCGGTCCTCTTCTCGCACCAGAACGGCACCAGCTGCGTCCTCAGTCACGGCCATGTAGAGGAAAAGAGGTTCTCCTACCCTGGGCTTTGATAGCACAGGTGGCTCAGCCAGGTGCGTTTTTAGGTCGAGGAATGCGCCCTCGCACTCTACTGTCCATTCGAACTTCTTGTTTCCGCGGAGCAGGTTGTAGAAAGGCAGGCACTTGTCGGTCGATTTGGAAATGAACCGGTTCAGTGCCGCCACCCTTCCTGTGAGTCCTTGGACATCTTTCCGCGACCTGGGGGATGGAAGCTCGAGCAGTGACCTGATCTTGTCGGGATGTGCCTCGATTCCTCGGGTATTGACTATGAAACCCAAGAACTTCCCCGATGCGACACCGAAAGTGCATTTCTGAGGATTGAGCCTCATGCCATATTCTCGCAGTATGTTAAAACATTCTTCCAGGTCGGCAACGTGGTTGGTGGCAGTCTTTGACTTGACAAGCATATCATCGACGTACACTTCCATGTTCTTCCCGATCTGATCCGCGAACATTCTATTTACCAGCCTTTGGTAGGTAGCTCCGGCGTTCTTTAGACCGAACGGCATGACCTTATAGCAATAGACATTAGTCGGGGTCATGAAGCTGGTGTGATCCTGGTCTGCTGGATTCATCGCGATCTGATTGTAGCCCGAGTACGCGTCCATGAAGGACATGAGCTCGTACCCCGCCGTGGCATCCACCAGTTGATCGATCCTCGGCAACGGAAAGCAATCCTTGGGGCAGGATTTATTCAGGTCGGAAAAATCAATACAGGTCCGCCACTTGCCATTGGGCTTTGGAACTAACACGGGATTGGCAACCCAAATGGGAAATCTGGCTTCGCGGATAAAGCCACATTTCTTGAGCCGGGCCACTTCTTCTTCAAGGGCCTCGGCTCGGGTTGTCCCTAAACGCCTCTGCTTTTGAGACTTTGCAGGGACGCTTTTGTCTAGGTGGAGCGTGTGCATGATTACGCTCGGACTGATCCCTATCATGTCCTCGTGCGACCATGCGAATACGTCTAGGTTCTTTTTCAGAAACGCGGTCAGATCCGCCTTTCTTCTATCGCAGAGGTTCTTTCCGAGCTTCACCGTCCGTGAAGGGTTTTGTTCATCGATGCCTACCTCCTCGAGATCTTCAATAGCTTGGAGCTCGGACCTGTCCTCGCCTACTCGGGGGTCAATGTCCTCGCTTAAGGCGAGCTTTTCGTCTTCGGAAACCCGAGGTTTTTCAATCTCAGGGGCCGCCTTGGGTCCCTGCGATTCCTCTTCATCCTGAATGGCCATCGCCACCTGCCCGGGTTTAGATTTTCCCTTCATGGAAATGCTGTAGCATTCCCTGGCAGCGAGCTGATCGCCCTTGATAGTGCAGACCCCTGTCGAAGTAGGGAACTTCATGGCGAGGTGCCGGACGGATGTGATGGCTTCGAAAGCAACGAGCGTTGGTCGGCCCAAAATTGCATTGTAGGCAGCGGAGCAGTCAATGACTACGAATTCGAGCAGTTTGGACACTGTTCGGGACTCGTCGCCTAGGGTGATCACCAGCTCGATCGTTCCTATCGCTGCTGACCCTTCGCCTGAAAAGCCATATAGCATCATCGAGGTTGCCTTTAGCTCGGAGACGGTCAGACCCATTTTTTCTAAGGTTGAACGGAATAGGAGATTCACCGAGCTCCCATTGTCCACTAACATCCTCCTTACTCTCCGGTTGGCGAGCTGGACTGCTACGACCAAGGGATCGTTATGAGGGAATTGGACATGGCCCGCGTCCTCCTCCGTGAAAGTGACTGGTTGTTTCTCTAACCTTTGTTGTTTTGATTGACGCTGTTCCGGGACGAACTCCCCTCCATTGTGGGCCTTCAACTCATTTATGTACCTCTTCTGGGCGCCTCTGCTCGTGCCAGCCATGTGTGGCCCTCCAGAGATGGTGGAAATCTCTCCCTCGACCACGGGGGGAGGGACGTCCTGATCTACTCGAGGTCCAGGTTGACTGGCTGGGACCTCCGGAGCGGGTCGACCTGTGGGGACCCTGTTCCGCGAGTATTGCGCCAACGGACCTGCTCGGATGAGAGTCTCGATTTCATCTTTAAGGTGCCTGCAGTCGTCGGTATTGTGCCCGACGTCGTTATGAAAACGGCAGAATTTGGAAGCGTCTCTCTTTCCCTTAGGGTGCTTTATTGGCTCCGGTCTTTTCCAGGGGACTCGCGTAGCGTTGGCCAGGAAAATATTCTCTGGTTTGGGTGAGCTCGGTATACGCTGTGAACACGGGCTTGAATTTATCCACGGACTTATTCTTCTTTTGACCGTGCTGGACGTTTTCACCATTTCCTTTTCTTTTGCCGCCACCGGGCTGGTTGCTCTGCGTGACGTCGGGAGTCGCTACTACGATCTCTGTTCCCGCCCCAGCGGGCTTCTCGAGGACCTGGCTGGTCCCCGCGGCTGAAGCTTCAGCTTCCTCCAAGTTTATCCATTCTTGGGCTCTGTTAAGGAATTCACTAACTGAGCTGACCCCCCTCCTTTGAATATCCTTCCACAGATCTCCGCCTACTAGGATCCCGGTCCTCATAGCCATGAGTTTGGAGCTGTCGTCGGCATCTCTGGCTCGAGCAGCGACATTTGCAAATCTGCTCAAGTAGGCTTTTAGCGTTTCTCCAGGTTGCTGTCTCACGTTAGCTAGGGAGTCGGCCTGGACCCTGGCGGCCTGAGAGGCGCGGAATGCCCTCTTGAAGTCAGCCGAAAAGGTCTTCCAGGAGCTGATTGACTGCCTTTTACTTTGTTTGAACCACTGCCTGGCAGGTCCAGTTAGGGTGGAAGGAAAGATCAAGCAACGAAGCTCTGGCCCGATGTTATGAGCCATCATTAGGGTGTTGAACATCCCTAAGTGGTCAGATGGGTCTCCATCCCCGTTGAACTTTGACAAGTGAGGCATACGAAAGCCAGAAGGGTACGCCGTTGCTGCTATGTTGGGGGCGAAGAGCTCCATCTCATCCCCTGAATCATATTCGTCTTTTTCTTTCTCTGACAGGAGCTTCTTCATCAGCTCCTCCATTTGAGTTAAGCGCTCTAAGGTTTTGTCCTGAGATCCTGGGTTATTCCGGGGCTGTTCAACAGCTCCGGACCCGTTGTACATATTAGGCGGGTTATTGCCCCTCCTATCTGGAGATAGGTCATTTGGGGCATTCCCGCCATTACGTACTTCGGATCGGACCCCAACTGAGCGGGCCTGGCTACCATCCCTAACTCGATCCTCTCTGTGAGAGTTGAGGCGATCTCGAAGGTCGCCTCCATGGGTATTATGGTGACTTTGTGCTGAACTTAGTCGCTGTCGCAGGTCTCCTCCTGAAAGATCACTCCGTGCACTACCGGTCCAGTGACTCCTGCTGGACAGGCTCGATGTGCGTCTTTGGCGGCTCCGACCTGATCCTTCCCCCGGCACCCTGCTGCGCCGGGAAGGCTCGGCCGATGGCGGGTCTCTCCTACTATTCCCGTAGGTCGGGATGTCTCGGATGGTTTGAGGAGACGGTTAACTGATGGGAGAGGGAGGATGTCTGACCGGAGAGGCGATCCTAGTGCCGTCTGGACGGACTAAATTTGGTGGGGGCCTCTCGGCCCTGCCAGCTTGATGGTTTCGCGCTGGGCGATCTGGACGAGGAACTGGACGCTCTTCGGGGACGGGCTGACGTCTCCGGATCTCCTCGGCCCTCCTTTGGGAATTTCCCCTATCTCTTCTGGGTGTCCTCGAGGAAGGCTGAGAGTTAGGGGTTGATGTCCTAACCGAACGGCTGTACTGCTGCGGTTCGGTCTGAGGCATTTCCCTGAAGTTCGCCTCTTGATGGCGTGATGAAGGGGTGGAGTTGGCTGCAGGGAGTCTACCCGAACGGCTATACCTGGATCGATTACTCCGGCGAGACTTAGGAGCCTCGCCTTGCCTCTCTCCAACGTTATCGTTGGTTGTGAGAGGGGGTAGTCGACTCAGAATATCCTGGATTTGCTGACCAGCTGCTGCTAGCTGGCTCCTCAGTTGAGCATTCTCCATCTCCACCGCAGTATAATAACCTGGATTCGGATTAGGCGGCCGGGGCGTCGAACTACCAGTATCGTCTTGGCCGGCCGGCTGCTTTCCTGGCCTTTGCTGGACTTCAGGAACTTGCTCCTCGGGGAGGGCAACATGGCGGGCCTCCTGCCCATCATGCTGTTCTGTCTCGTTGCCATGTTTGGATCGAGTGGTCACCATAGTTGTATGTTTGTGGTAGTACTAATTGGATTCGCTCTCAATGAAAGCACCAAACTGTTGACGCGGTTCTTCGGCAACAGGTAATTAAGAGAAGAAGAGAAAGAGATTAGTACTTAAAAGTAGAACCGCCGCAGATATGAAATCTTTGTGAGAAGAACTAGGTGACCCTAAACACGTTTTTTAAGTGGTTCGAAGGTTAAAATCCTTCTACTCCACTAGTCAATATTATTGATCTTTTCTGGGTAATTGGTTTACAAAATATATAGTTCTTACAAGACTATTTTTTCCAACCTCTATCAATTCCCAGGGTCTCCATATTTATAGGAGAAGGCACCTGGAAATTGGTAGGGAGGTCATCCCGTGACCTTACCATTTGTCATATCAAGTCTGTGATATTCATGATTACTTCCTAAACCTGACACACAAGTGTGGTCTAATCAGTATGGAAGGAGATAATGGGCCGCACGGCCCAACCCATCCGTGGGTGTCTGAATACGCACGTTCCTGCGGCGTGTCCGAGAAGTCAGGGGGATATTGGACACGTGATGGCAGGATTATGCACGTTTATCTTGCGTGTTGACCTCCCATAGGGTCAGAGCTTCCTGAGAAGCTCGCTACCGGAGCAATCCATAACCCGAGCTGATCCTTCAGTGGTCGTCGGATGTTGTTCCCAGCTCCTGGAACAACAAGAAGGAGCAGGAAACTCCCTCCCCTCGAGCTAGAAAGGGCCCGTCCTGAAGATAAAGCCTCTGGCCTGTGGGAGCCTCGGGCTAAATCATGTTTAGTCCGAGGATCGTCCTGCTAAACAGCCCGTGGGAAATCCAGGGCGTACAGAATCAAAAGAACTCACAACTCTCCCTCTCTCCTTCGGCTCACCTTCTCTCTCTATGGTGTTTGGTTTTTGAAGGATTTTAGGCCAGAAATTCAGGGGTTCAATGCTGGAATTTGGGAGGCTAGCAGCTTGGAACGCTGGGAATTATTTCAGAGGCTTAGTTAAGTTCAAGGGTAAGCTTTTAAACTCAACTCACTCTGTTGAGTTCTGCTAGGAAGTGATATGCATGTGAGCTGAATTGTGTTTTACTTTTGTGTTATTTGGAGAACTCTTGGGGTTGTTTATGGGGTGGTTACGATGTTTAGACTATGGGCATAAGGATTTTGGGTTTAGGTATTGATTTGGGTTGATTTTCAAAGGAATTCGCTTGAGAAAATGCAGGGAAATTTCTGGGTTTCGGGCATGAGTCGCGACCCTGTTCATTAGAGCCGCGACCTGCTTGAGTTTATAGGCCAGGGGACTTTGGGAAAAATTGCCCAGGTGCCGCGGTGCAAGTTTGGGCACCGCGGCCCGTCTCTCAACAAAGAGGCATTTTGCCTCTGACTTGGGGTGCGCCGTGGCCCTTAAGGGGGGCTGGGCCATGGTGCAAATGCTGAATTTCGGCCTTTTGAGGGTTTTTAGCTCGGGAACTCAAATGCTAAGGCTCAGAAAGGTTTCTACTACCTAGTTTGGTAGAATCCAAGGTCCCGGGGGCTAGATTTATATTCCGAGGATATTTAATTGATTAGAACATGATGGTTGATTATTATTCATGCGTTGTGACTAGGATTTCTTCAAGGGTCGGGTTAGAGGACTGTGCTCGTGATCGCGGTGCTCAGATAGCTTAGGACACAGGTAAGAAAACTATTGTACCCGTAGAGCAGGGTGTGGCCCTATTGCTTGTATTGCAGGGCAAGACCCTATCAATTGAATTTCACGGTGTAGCCCTATTGTCTATATTTAGTATATGTTTAAATATATGTTGATTTTTATGCTGTGTGATGGATATTTGTGAATGAACGACGAAGGCCGAGAACGGCAAAGGCCGGGAACGACGAAGGCTAAGAACAGCAGACAAGGGCTGGGAACGACATTGAGCACGTGGAGTACAAGTCGTTAGGGTGAGACCTACCTAGGAAGCAGAAGCCATCCTCTCGGTGAAGACCGCGAACCTAGGGCCTGGTAAAGCGCCTGGGACGGCATGTCCGTTATTTGTTTAGCCTATTGGCAGCTTTGTTATATGATGTTGATAGATATGCGTATGTTATCTATTTTGTGTTGAGTTTTCTTGTTGGGCTTCGGCTCACGGGTGCTCTATGGTGCAGGTAAGGGCAAAGGAAATGTCGACCAACCATGAGTATGGAGAGCGTGGAGCAACGGGTACATGTTTAGCCTACCTGACTGCCACGACCAGGCTCATTTTGGAAAGATGTGATGTAATGGTATAGATTTGTTGCCTAAGTCGACCTTAAATGTATTTTGAGATGTAAAGTATTTTCTAAATAGTATTTTGGGAACCCAAACGTTTAACTCTATGTTTTCAATGAATGACAACATTTTTATATCACATGCTTATAAACCAATTTATACTATAGTTTTGCCACACTTTTAACTTAAAACCTTGATTAGCGAGTTAATGGCACGCTTTAAAACTCACTTAGTAACAACTCTAAGGAAGTAGGGTGTTGCAATGTGTGTGGGCACATAGAGAACATGAATTTATAATCTAGAATTCACAAGTATATCTCAACACATGAGAACTTGTATAATGGCTTGAGAATGGTTAAAATAAAAGAAGAAGATGATGACAATTTCTTGTGTGACAAAATCTCAAACTTTTTATTTCATAACATATATAGAGATTATATATTACCTTATTATTCCTAATAATAATAGTAATATATAAATAATATCATAATGATGATAAAATAGAGTTAGGTAAATATCTAACTTGCCAAATTTGAAAAAAAATATATTTTCAAATTATTAATTAAATAAATTAAAAATAAAATAAAAACAACATTGATACTTTATCAGTACACTGCTACACACATGGCACAATCCCTGGACTGTGTCATGCGTGTATAGCAGTATTCCCTTTCAGGGGTATTGCATTTTTTATTAATTTAATTAAAATCAATCATTCCACAAAATATGGTATTATATTTTTAAAGAAAAAATCACAACCATATTTTGAAAATTTAAATTTTAAATTCAAAATTGAAATTGAAATTTATGATCATCATTATCATCATCTTTTTAAAATTCAATAAATCAAAAACTATTTTGACTTACCAAGTTTATTTTCTCTCACTTAAATGAAAGAATTAATTTTAAAAAATTTATTTATTTATATATATTTCGAAATTATATATTTAAAGTAATAAACATATTTTCAAAATTTAATAATTAATTCTAAATTAATTATTTAACCTCAATTATCATATAATTGTATATTTGACCCAAATAATAAAATTCTTCTCAAATTTCCAAATTACATTTTTACCTTTGTATGAACTTTTACCTTGATATGATGTTGATAGAGCTACCATGGGGACCTATGAACCTATAATATCAAGCTCCAATAAATATTAGATTATTAATCAAAGCTCTTTGATTAAATAATAATATTTATTAATCTCATGATTACTCCACTATAAATTTGAGATTGAACTCTTGATAATTATAAACATATATTTACAGAGTACTTTATTAAACAATAATATGTCCATTGATATAATCATTGCATACAACGTTAATCCTCTATTAATAGTTCATAATTAAAAGGGAATAAAATTACCATTTTACCCTTTTAACTATATCTTGTTCCTAGTATACTATTGACTTTACTAGTGAAGGTTGTGTCACAACAAGTTTGCGACGTGATCGCTCATAACCTTTTCAGTTCCAAAAGTCAACCCAATAGGGTAACATTATTCAATCTAGAAGAAGGTATAGATTCCATATCTATTAAACTATGTTCCCAGTAGTACGCCCTAATTTTCCACGGGCTATTAGCAAGCTGAGATATGGCGTAATTATATCAGCCACGTGGATACCACGTGGTCGGAGCAGCTGTTGTCAGGTCCTACCTCTTTAGCTCGAGGTAGCCAAAGGTTTATCAAGATTATTTAAGGGCCGAGTCAGAAATATGAAGACCGCGGGTCAAGAAGGCATCCAACTCGAGGCACGAGCTGGAGTTGGAAGTTGTGACCCTTTATAAAGTCAACCACGCAATGTAAACGTGCATATATCAGACATCGTGTGTCTGATATATCCCTGAATTCTCGGACACGCAGCATGAACGTGGGTGTTCAGGCACCCACGACTGGGTTGGGCCGTGCGGCCCATTATCCCCCTTACCTATTGATTAGACCACACTTCATTTGTCAGGTTTTAGGAATTACTCATGAATGTCACAGAAGTGACATGTTGGGTAAGAAGGTCACGGGATGACCACCCTCCCAACTCCCAGGTGCCCTCTCCTATAAATATGGAGACCCTGGGAGTTGCAAAAGGTTGGATTCGATTGTGTAACGAAATACCCTGTAAAGAATACCCGAAATATAGCAATAATATTGGCTGGTGGAGTAGAAGGATTTTAACCTTTGAACCACCTAAAAACGTATTCGTGTCATCAGTTCATATTAAGATCATTCATCTATTTCAGTTCATCATTCAGCACTAATCCCTTTCTCTTATTTTCTTCATTACCTGTTGGCGAAGAACCGCGTCAACAGTTTGGTGCTTTCGTTGAGAGCTTGTTAGATTGGTACTATCGTAAATATCCAACTATGGTGGTCACTCGATCAAGACACGGTAACGAGGCAGACCAACATGATGGGTAGGAGGGCCATCATGCCGCCATCTCCGGTGAGCAAAACCTCGAAGTTCAGCAGTGGCCGGGCAAGCAGCCAATAGGCCAGGATGACACCGGATGTTTGGCACCCCGGCCACCTAATCCAAACCCAGACTTTTACACGGCGGTAGAGATGGAGAATGCTCAGCTGAGGAGTCAGCAGGTGAAAGCTAATCAGCAAATTAAGGAGGTGTTGGCCCGACTACCCCCTCTTACAACCGACACTAACGTCGGAAAGAGGCAAGGTGAGACTCATTAGTCCCGCCGGGGTAATCGGTCCAGGCTTAGCCCCTCGGCCAGATCTCCGACATCCAACTCTACTCCCTCATCGCACTACCGAGAGGCAATCTTCCAAGAACTACCCAAGACCGAGCAACAGTATAGCCTCTTAGTCTGAACTTCAACTCCTAGCTCACTACCAGCCTCGAGCGCGCCCAGGAGGGCTCGAGGGAATTCTAGAAGGAGATCCGGGGAGGGCTCATAGCGACAGCCCGTACCAGCCAGCCGTCCTGCGCCCCGCTCAGATCGCCAGGCGCAAGGCCCGCAAGTTGGTAGGGCCGAACGACCCCTACCTAACCTGATCCGCCCTGACAGAACCAGGATTGCATCCTCGGTCAGGCATCCTCCTTCACCGATAAGATATCCGTCTCCTCCTCGGCCTGTCCGAGATATTCCAGCTTATGGGAGTACCAGGAGAAACCCACCATCCGCAGGACATTCCCATCGTAGTAGGGCGCGCAGAGAAGTCCCGGATCCTCACCCCCAGAGGCGGGCTCCGAGCTTCTCTAACGGGAGCTACTGGACCGGAAGTTGCCGAAGTGACCTTTCTGGCGGAGACCTGCGCCAACGCCTAAGCTCGGCGCAAAGTCCTCAGGCCACCCCATGGGGCGACCTCTGAGATCGCCTTAACTCTCATAGGGGGGACCCGGTAGGAAGTGGCAGCCGTGCTCGCTCAAGGGGAGACTTGTCCGAGGTACGTGACGATGGAAATGTCCCAAATAACCTATCTCAAGATAGGAGGGGCGATAACCCACCAAACGTATACCATGGATCCGAAGCTGTTGAACAGCCCCGGAATAACCAAGGAGATCAGGACAAAACCCTTGAGTGCCTGGCTTAGATGGAGGAGCTAATGAGGAAGCTCCTGTCGGAGAAAGAAAAAGACGAATATGATTCAGGGGAGGAGCTTGAGCTCTTCGCCCCCAGCATAGCAGCAACGGCATACCCGCCCGGTTTTCGTATGCCGCACCTGTCCAAATTCAACAGAGACGGAGATCCATCAGATCATCTGGGTATGTTCAATACCCTGATGATGGCCCACAACATTGGCCTCGAGCTAAGGTGTTTAATATTTCCCTCCACACTGACTGGGCTGGCCAGGCAGTGGTTCAAACAAAGCAAGAAACAGTCAATCAGCTCCTGGAAAACTTTCTCTGCTGACTTCAAAAGAGTATTCCGAGCCTCCCAGGCTGCCCGCGTCAAGGCCGACTCCTTGGCTAACGTGAGGCAACAACCCGACGAGTCTCTGAAGGCTTACCTGAGCAGGTTCGCGAATGTTGCTGCTCGGGCCAAAGACGCAGATGATAGCTCCAAGCTCATGGCATGGAGAACTGGAATCCTTGTCGGAGGGGGACTCTGGAATGAGATACAAAGGAAGGGAGTCAGCTCAGTAAACGAATTCCTAAATAGGGCCCAGGGGTGGATCAACTTGGAGGAGGCCCAAGCCTCAGCTGCAGGAACCAGCCAGGTCCCTGAGTAGCTCGCTGGAGTGGGAACAGAGGTCATGACAGTGACCCAGAACGTTACACAGAATAACCAGTTTGGTGGAGGCAAGAGAAAGGGGAACGGAAAGGGCAACCAGCACGGCCCCAAGAAGAATAAGTCTGTGGAAAAATTTAAGCCGGTCTACGCGACTTATACGGAGCTCACCCACTCTAGGGAGAACATCTTCCTAGCAAACTCTGCTCGCCTCCCCTGGAAGAAGCCGGAGCCGTTAAAGCACCAGAAGGGGAAGCGAGACACCTCCAAATTTTGCCGTTTCCACAACGACGTTGGCCACAATACCGATGATTGTAGACACCTGAAATATGAGAACAAGACTCTCATCAGAGCCGGCCCCTTGGCTCAGTATGCGCGGAACAGGGTTCCAGCAAGCCGACCTGCTCCGGAAGCCCCGGTCAGTCAGCCTGGGTCCCGGGTAGATCAAGACGTCCCTATTCCAGTGATAGGAGGAGAGATCTCCACAATCTATGGGGGTCCTCATTTGGGTGGCACGAGCAGAGGTGCCCAAAAGAGGTACGTCAATGAACTCAAGGCTCATAATAGAGTAGAGTTCGTCCCCGAGCAGCATCTGCCAAAGAAGCAGTGATTGGAGAGGCAACCAATCATTTTTACTGAAGAAGATGCCAGCCACATTCATTTCCCTCATAACGACCCTTTGGTTGTAGCAGTGCAGCTCGCTAATCGGAGGGTTGGGAGAGTGCTGATCAATAATGGGAGATCGGTAAACCTTCTATTCCGGTCCACGCTGGAGAAGATGGGTTTGGCTGTCGCCGAGCTGAAGGCGACCTCCATGATGCTTTATGGTTTGTCGGGAGAAGGATCAGCGGCTATAGGGACGATCGAGCTGGTGATCACCTTGGGAGAGGGACCTCAGACAGTCTCAAAACTCCTTGAGTTCGTGGTCATCGACTGTCCTGCCGCATACAATGCCATTTTGGGTCGACCTACACTTATAGCTTTTGAAGCCATCACCTCTGTTCGCCATCTCGCGCTGAAATTCCCTTCTTCCACAGGGATGTGCACAGTTCGTGGCGATTAGATTGCTGCCAGGGAATGCTACAACATTTCCATGAAGGGAAAATTGAAACCCGGGCAGTTAACAATGGCCATCCAAGGTGGAGAAGAGGAATCTTAGGAACCTTCGCCTAATCTTGAGATTGAAAAACCTTAGAGCGCCGAAGGGGAAAGTATCGTCCTAAGTGAGGATATTGACCCCCGAATAGGCGAGGATAAGTCCGAGCTCCAAGCTATTGAAGAGCTTGAGGAAGTAAATATCGATCCACAAAATCCCTCACAGATGGTTAAACTCGGGAAAAACCTCTGTGGCAAGAGGAAGGCGGAGCTAATCAAATTTCTGCAGGAGAACCTGGATGTGTTCGCATGGTCACACGAGGACATGGTGTGAATCAGTCCAAATGTCATCATGCACACCCTTCATTTGGATAAGAGCGTTCCTGCAAAGTCCTAGAAACAGAGGCGTCTGGGAACAACTCGGGCTGAGGCCCTAGAAGAAGAAGTAGCCCGGCTCAAGAAATGCGGCTTTATCCGTGAACCCAAGTTTTTGGTTTGGGTCGCCAATCCTGCGCTGGTCCCGAAGCCCAACGGGAAATGGTGAACCTGCATCGACTTCTCCAATCTGAATAAAGCCTGCCCCAAAGATTGTTTTCCCTTGCCAAGGATCAACCAATTGGTGGACGCCACGTCGGGGCACGATCTCATGTCCTTTATGGATGCGTACTCAGGCTACAATCAGATCGGCATGAATCCGACGGACCAGGAGCTCACCAGCTTCATGACCCCAACTAATGTCTATTGTTACAAGGTCATGCCATTCGGACTGAAGAACACCGGCGCTACATACCAGAGATTGGTGAATAGATTATTTGCCGACTAGATCGGGAAGAACATGGAAGTGTATGTTGATGACATGCTGGTCAAGTCAAAGACTGCCGATAACCATGTCTCCGAGCTGGAGGAATGCTTCAAGATACTAAGGGAGTACGGCATGAGGCTGAACCCACAGAAGTGCACTTTTGGGGTCGCGTTTGGAAAATTCTTGGGTTTCATCGTCAATACCCGAGGAATCGAGGCAAACCCTGATAAGATCAGGTCATTGCTCGAGCTTCCCTCACCTAGGTCGCGTAAGGATGTTCAAGGCCTGACAGGAAGGGTGGCAGCCCTTAATCGGTTTATTTCAAAATGCACCGACAAGTGCCTGCCATTCTACAACCTGCTCCGAGGAAATAAGAAGTTCGAATGGACAGAGGAGTGCGAGAATGCTTTCCTCGACCTGAAGGCACATCTGGCCGAGCCGCCCGTATTGTCCAAACCAAAGGCAGGAGAGCCTCTTTTCCTTTACCTAGCTGTCACAGAAGATGCAGCTAGTGTCGTATTGGTCTGTGAAGAAGACCGGGTTCAGAAACCAGTCTACTACATCAGCAAGAGACTTCTCGGAGCCGAATCTTGATACCCGTTGATGGAAAAATTGGCGTTCTGTCTTATCATGGCCTCCCGAAAGCTCAGGCCGTATTTCCAGTCCCACTCAATACACGTCATGATCGATCAACCTTTAAGGTAGGTTTTGCAAAAACCTGAAGCATCGGGACGCCTGTTGAAATGGGCTATCGAGCTCAGTCAGTTCGAGATTTTGTACACCCCATGAACTGCTATAAAGAGTCAGGCCCTGGCCAATTTTGTGGCAGAGTGCACAGGATTCAGGGAGGATCTTGTGGAAGGGTCACCCTAGGTCACCTCGACCTAGGTGTCATAGAAGATCTTCGTGGATGGCTCATCTAATGAGAACGGCTCTGGGGCTGGAATCATTTTGATATCCCCAGAAGGGCAAAGATTCCACTCGGCGCTGAGATTTGGATTCAAGGCCTCCAACAACGAGGCCAAATACGAAGCTTTGTTGGCCGGGCTAAGGGTAGCCCAGGAGCTGAAGGCCAGCTCCGTTCAGTGCTTCAGCGATTCCCAGTTCGTGGTAAACCAGGTGCTAGGTGAATATCAAGCACAGGGAGCCAAGATGGCTGCTTACCTGGCCAAGGTAAAAGTCGAACTGTCCGCATTTGAACGAGGCTCAATTGAGCAGATACCTGAAGAGCAGAACGCTAACGCAGACGCCCTCGCCAAGCTCGCTACCTCCAGGGAGACGAGGGCTTTGGGGTTAGTACCTGTAGAGTTCTTGGAGAGACCAAGCATAGAAGAGGTCGCGGCGGAGGTCGAGATGATCGACGCCAAACCGACCTGGATGACCCCCCTCCTCGAGTATCTCACCGAAGGAAAGTTACCCGAGGGGCGTAATGACGCACGACGGGTACTGTACCAGGCTCCAAGGTATACGATAGTAGATGGGGTGCTGTACCGACGTGGGCATTCCCTACCCCTCTTACGATGTGTTCTGCCAGGCGAGGCAAAGGCCATCTTGCAGGAAGTGCACGAGGGTTTTTGCGGGGATCACACTGGGGGGCAAAGCTTGGCCCTAAAAGTCTTAAGGCAAGGGTATTACTGGCCCACTCTATCAAAGGACTCAATCTCGTACGTCAAGAAATGTGACAAGTGCCAGTGATTCGCCACAGTTGCCCGAGCTCCCCCAGTCGAGCTGAAGATGATCTCATCCCCGTGGCCCTTTACGGTCTGGGGAATCGACCTGGTTGGCGCCCTCCCTACTGGAAAGGGAGGGGTCTGCTACGCTATGGTGGCTATCGACTACTTCACAAAGTGGGCTGAGGTAGAACCTTTGGCAACAATCACTTCCAAGAAAGTCCTCGACTTCGTGGTTAAGAGCATTATCTGCTGGTTCGGGCTGCCAAAGAAAATCGTATCCGACAATGGGACTCAATTCGACAGTGACCTCTTCACTGAATTTTGTGAAAGGTACTACATTGTGAAAAGATTCTCCTCCGTGGCCTATCCCCAGGAAAATGGACAGGTCGAGGCTGTCAATAAGACGCTAAAGGAGAGCCTTAAGAAGAGGCTAGACGAAGCCAAGGGGGTCTAGCCAGAACAGCTCCCCCAGGTACTGTGGGCATACCGGACCTCGCATCGGACTCCTACGGGTCATACTCCTTTCTCCCTGACTTTTGGGAGTGAGGCAGTCCTCCCTGTCGAGATTAAGGTATCATCACATAGAGTCCAGGCGTATGACCAGGACCGCAACCACGAACTACTTTGCGCGTCCCTCGACCTGATTGATGAAAGACGAGAAGATTCGCAGCTTCAGCTCGCGCATTACCAACAAAAAATCATTCGTTATTTTAACTCAAAGGTCAAAAAACGCGCCTTTAGCATTGGCGACCTGGTCCTCAGGAGGGTCTTCTTAGCTGGTAAGGATCCCAAAGATGGAGTATTGGGACCGAACTGGGAAGGGCCATATCAAATCACCGAGGTCATAAAGGAAGGAACTTTCAAATTAGCTCGGCTCAATGGAGAAGCAGTCCCACGAACCTGGAACGCCATCCATTTGAAGAAATATTATCATTAACACCCTTGTAAGACTTAAAGGCCACTTTTTTTTGTTAAGTAATGCGAATTAAATCTTTGTTTATTATTGTGTATATTTGCGGATGTAATCTCAAGTAACCACGAAAGACCCTTTCCTAGTTACTTGGGGGGCATATGGTGCCTGGATATAACCAGGTCGCCTTAAAGGCTTAGAAGTTGATTCAAATCGATTGATCGATGTTTTTCTTAAAAAACACGAGATATTGATAAAGGATTAACACGAACTAAGTCCTATCCTAGATGTAACCAAGTCTTCTCAAAACTTAGAAGTTGATTCAAATTGAGTGATCTGTGTTTTTCTTAAAAAGCACAAGATATTAGTTAAGAATTAACACGAACTAAGTTTTCAAATTAACGCCCTGGATGAAACCAGGTCCTAAAACTTAGAAGTTGATTCAAATTGATTGATCGATGTTTTTCTTAAAAAGCACAAGATATTAGTTAAGAATTAACATGAACTAAGTTTTCAAATTAACGCCCTGGATGAAACCAGGTCCTAAAACTTAGAAGTTGATTCAAATTGATTGATCGATGTTTTTCTTAAAAAGCACAAGATATTAGTCAAGAATTAACACGAACTAAGTTTTCAAATTAACGCCCTGGATGAAACCAGGTCCTAAAACTTAGAAGTTGATTCAAATTGATTGATCGGTGTTTTTCTTAAAAAGCACAAGATATTAGTCAAGAATTAACACGAACTAAGTTTTCAAATTAACGCCCTAGATGAAACCAAGTCCTAAAACTTAGAAGTTAATTCAAATTGATTGATCGATGTTTTTTCTTAAAGAGCACGAAATATTATATCAAGAATTAACGCGAACTAAGTTTTCAAGGCAATGTCCGGGGAGCAACCAGGACTTATCTTAGAAGTTGGGTCAAGATTGGTTAACATGTTTTTCCTAGAAAAGTATAAAAGTATAAATCATAGCACCAATAAAAAGAAAAACAAACTAAGACTATTACCGAAGTGCATAGAGGCAAAAGCATATAAACCAATTAAAAGCAAAAATTGATAAAGTCAATTGTCTCGAGGTGAAAAAACCTCATACAAAAGTTAAAAAAAAAATATATGTGTTCAAAAAAGAAAAAGAAAGAAGGCCCTAGGCTCCACCGGGCTGCTTCGTTGAGGTTGCCGTCTCGCCCTCCTGCTCGGCCGCTGTGGAGGTCTCCCCGGTCTCAGAGGGCGCCTCCTGCTGAAGGCAAGCTTTAAACCCCTCCCGGAAGAGCTCCCAAGCATTCGCTCCTAGAAAGGAGAAGTCGCCATCCGGGTTGAAGACCTAACAGTGGTATAGCATATCCTCCATGGCGGAGCTGGAAGCCACCTTCTCCATTGCCAAGGCGGCCTTAGCCTCCTCGGCCTCAGTTTTCGCAGAGTCTAGCGTGGCCCGGGCAGCCCTGGCCTCCTCGAGTTCGGTCGTTACAGCGGCTAGGGCGGCCTTGGTAGCCTCGACCTCTTGCAACTTGGGGCGGGACGCGCCCAGCTTAGCCCAAGCGACCTCCTATTCCTGCTCTTGGGCAGTCTTCAGGGTGGTCAAGGTAGTCTGCTGGGTGGTCAAAATAGCCTGATGCTTGCCCCTCATGTCCTCGAGGCGAGCCTTGGACCTTGATATGCTCTGGTGAAGAGCCAAGGCACCCTACAAAACAAAGAGGCAACTACCTTAGGAAAAAAAAGAGAGAATGTGCGATGCATGGTAACCAAAGGATACAAAATGCAAAGCCAGCTTACCGTTAGAGCCATTCCCAGTGAAGACTCCATCACTCTCTCCGGGCTCCTTGTTTCGATCGCCCGCAGGTCCTTTTCGACGGTGTGGTAGTAGTGGTCGACAGTGTAGGTCGCTGTCTCGTACACCGTCCCCCGAAAAACGTCAGGAATTTTCTCCAAGGCCTGGGGGTCCATCGGAATGCGCACCTCGGGGACTGCAGTTGCCAAAGTCCCGGGCTCCACATCCATATCCTGATCAGAGGCGGGAGCTCGTGGAGGGGGGGGGGGGCATCTTCTCCACTGCTGCAGGAGGTGGAGGTACCTTGGCCTGGGCAGCTGGGGTCTGGTCTTTCCCCTTTGTAGGGGACTTGGATGTTGTCCCAACGGCTTTCTTCGCCACCCAGAGCTTCTTCACCATGGGCCTAGAAGCCCCAGCAGAAGAGTTCCCTCCGGTGAACATAGCTCGCAGGTCTTTGTTTCTGGGCTGAGACATCTCCTCTGGCAAAACAAAGACAACATTAGTATACAAGTAAGTATTTATGCAAGAACAACAAAGATACGAGGGAAAAAGCGGAACTCAAGTATATATTGAAAGGGATCCTACCCCAGGAGCTAGAAGAGGAATCTAAGGTCACGACCATCGGCCCCGGAGCTTCTGTAGGGGAATCTAAGACAATGACTTCGCGAGCTGGAACAGGTTCTGGGTCTGAATCTGGTTCGGGTCTAAACTCTTCTACATACTACCTAAGACCCGGAGCTACAGTACCCTCCCAAAGAGAGGACCACGACCGGAGATTAGTCCCATACTCCTCAAAGAAGGCCGACCTAAAGGCTAAGGTGTTGTCTACGACTACAGTACCCCTAGGGCGGCTACTCTCGTAATCCAGCACGAGCCGGTCGACACACTGGAGTAGGGTTATGTCAAGGTCTGGGTTGTTTCGATGGCGTTGGACGGGCTGGTTGGGATTAAACCTAGCTAACTGAGGATCGGCGGTGGCCCTATCTAAGTCCCTGAACATGTAAGGATTACCTTGCCCAGAGGGACTTGCGGCTGCTCCGGACCGGACCCTCTCCTCGTCCGTTTCTTGGGCGACCTCCAATGCCTGCTTCCTCCTCGTCCTTACGAGGGGCACCTCGTCCTCGTCCTCTCCTTCCTCCGCGGCCTCTTCCTCGAGGTTGGGTGCCATCTCGCGGGCTGGAGGGGGACACCGGGGTCTCCACAAGGCCAAAGTCTGGCTTGGAGAGATCAGTTTGCATGCCAACATCCTCTCATCTGTCACGAGTTGGCGATAGTCCTTTTCACTGGGGGCAAACCCGCCAGTGTCTCGTACTGACTCCCGAGGATCACAGACTTGTCTGTCCTCGCGAAAATGGCTGTAGAATTGTTCTAAGTCAAAAACTGATAAAGGGGAGCTAATCAATACTTAAGTTACGATCTAAGAGTAAAAGGTACTTATGTGGACGGTTAAAGTAATGAAGTTCACAGTTGCGAAACCCCTTGGACTTAAAGAACTGGTCTTTGAAGTCGTTGGGGTGGTTGGGCAGCTCGATGACCGCAGCCGTGTTTGGAAAACGGGTCAGGTAGTAGAACCCATCACCTCACCCCCGCTGCTCTGGGTTGGCCTTGAGGCAGAAAAAATATAAGATATCCGCCGGGCTGGGGATCTCCCATTCCTGCTTTAGGAACTGATATCTCAGCCCCGCTAGCAAACGGTACGAGTTAGGGGGGAGCTGGAAAGGAGCCAACTTCACGTAGTTGAGGAAGTCGGCAAAGTATTGGTCCAGCGGGAGGAAGGCCCCAGCCTTGAAGTGCTCATCGCTCCAGGCCGCGTATTCCTCGTCGAGCGGCACGCAGCTCCGCTCACCTTCTAGTGGAGGTCGGGCGAAAATGGGGATTGGGGAGTCTGTCACCACCTCCTTTCCTTTAGATTGCTGGGAGGACGAGCTGCCTGCGGTCTTCTTAGGGGCGTTCTTCTTGGGTCCCATCGGGTCGCCTAGTGAACAAAAGAAGAAATTTTAGAAAGGGAGACCTATGAATAAGATAGAATCTGAAGAGAAGTGTTTCCTTTGCACGGTCTGAGGTAATTTCAGTCCATGGAGAGTGAGACCACGCGGTTCTATGAACACGTGCCTGTGCTCACAACGGATCCCCGATTACTCGAAATTCGTTTGTCAGGAGGATCAGGATAAAAGTTTGCCTTGGAAGGAAAGTTTCAGTAGGCAAGAAGTGCAAAACCGCCTGTGAAGCATGTCCCCTAAGCTACCCGGTTTTGCACCCAAAAGGCTGGATATTTTAAACAAGCATACCAAAAATCCAGCCCAGAAGATTTCCCCAGAAAACGTACTCTATGAGCCATGCTCCAAAATGGTTTTCTTCTACAATCGATGCCCTAAAATAAAAACCTACACCCTTCATACCCACAAAAAACCAACAGAATGTTGCATGCAGCTACAGGAACTATTTACCTAGGCTACAGTGAAGAAGAAATTCAAAGCATGCACAGTCAGAAAACTTACGGAGTGTTTTGCTGTGGGGGGGATGAAGGGGTCATTTGGGTTGGGGCCTTGTCAGAATAGCTGGTACCAAAACCTCAAAGAAGCCTTTGCACCTGAACTTCTGGAGTGCTGGGAGCGGTGACCGGGAGAAAAAGAGGGTTTTTTTTAGGATGAGAAGAGAGAAGAAGATGGCAAATTTAGAAAATTTTCAAATAAACGGGTGGCCCATGCGTAAGGTGGCCACCCCTTTTATATACGTGAAAGGCCATGTGAGGAGGGCCATTGGATTGCCCTGATGTTGGATTGCCCTGATGTGTGATTCGAGGCTCTCTACTCGAAAGGCGAAACGACGGCCGAGTATAGGCTAGGCCATTCAACGTAGTTCTCAGAAGACGTACCGTCACCAACCACGATGCTCCATGTATTCAGCACCTGCGTAATGGGTGGAGTATGGAGAGTCCATGGAGAAGCCTAAAAGCCCCCACTGTGGCCCCAGATGACGTCGTGTGCCATGAGCAGAGGCTTGGGGGGCAAATGTACGACCTAATTTTCCACGGGCTATTAGTGAGCTGAGATATGGCATAATTATATGAGCCACGTGGATACCACGTGGCCGGAGCTGCTGTTGTCAGGTCCTACCTCTTTAGCTCAAGGTTGCCAAAGGTTTATCAAGATTATTTAAGGGCCGAATCAGAAATATGAAGACCACGGGTCATGAAGGCATCCAGCTCGAGGCACGAGCTGGAGTTGGAAGCTGTGACCCTTTATAAAGTCAACCACGCAATGTAAACGTGCATATATCAGACATCACATGTCTGATATATCCCTGAATTCTCAGACACGCAGCATGAACGTGGGTGTTCAGGCACCCACGACTGGGTTGGGCCGTGCGGCCCATTATCCCCCTTACCTATTGATTAGACCACACTTCATTTGTCAGGTTTTAGGAATTAATCATGAATGTCACAGAAGTGACATGTTGGGTAAGAAGGTCACGGGATGACCCCCCTTACCAACTCCCAGGTGCCCTCTCCTATAAATATGGAGACCCTGGGAGTTGCAAAAGGTTGGATTCGATTGTGTAACGAAATACCCTGTAAAGAATACCCGAAATATAACAATAATATTGGCTGGTGGAGTAGAAGGATTTTAACCTTTGAACCACCTAAAAACGTATTTGTGTCATCAGTTCATATTAAGATCATTGATCTGTTTCGGTTCATCATTCAGCACTAATCCCTTTCTCTTATTTTTTTAATTACCTGTTGGTGAAGAACCGAGTCAACACCAGCCATATATATCATTGAGTCCCCAAAACAATTGTTCTTAGCCTGATCATTCTGACAAACATTAATGCATGAATCAAATGATCAGATGACATATATAGGAGTTCATAGTAACCTCAAGATTAAGATCATCGTGTATATGATCATCGTTTGTTGTGTTTGATTAATACTATGAAACAGTGTTTAAACAAGTATTAACAAACCACATCTAGTCCATTTCTATATATCACTATATATAAAACACCTTCATTAAAGTGTCCTACTACACCAGTGACTCGGATCTAGGTCACTTGTATTCATAATACTAGCGAACCGTACTAGTAGTAATTAATCTAAAGATTTCATAACTTTATTTTACTGCGAATTGTTTCAAGTTTTTTTATCTTAATCTCGATACTCTCATACCAATATGAGATTAAGACCACATAGATAAACTTTAGAATTTTGTGATATTTATTTAATATTATCAACAAAATATTAGAAATAGTCTATATATACAATAATTCAATTCAATTATTTATTTCATTTAAAACATTTGTCAACTATAATTGCTTTAAGGACAACATTCCCAACATCAAGACGATGATATTTTTTAAAAATATTGAGTTTATACTTTTGATAAGTGATAGGATCAAGTTGAATTTGATTTTCATTTTTGTTTACAAATAGGTGATCATCATTTTAATTTCCAGTTGTAATAATAAAATTTCACCCCAAAACTAATTTTCACTTCTCCCTAATAATGTCTCCTTACAAATTAAAACAAGTATCAGGTAACCCTTATCTGACTTAACATGTCAGATAACTAATTATATCAAATGTTGTTTTATGATATGTACAACAAATATGTACATCCCATAACCTAATTACAAAAATTATATGTTAGTTTATTAGGTGATTTTTTTTAATATGTCATAGGCAACTTTTTCATAAACATATTCCTCGGTACTCATCTTAAGTGGTCACCAGATTACCAGGTTGTAAACACAACAACATAATAATAGGATGGGTTTCTTAAATTTGTACCTAATTTTTGGATTTAAACTTTCCATAATAAATATCAAAATAAATGGTTCTACTATGCAGTCATTGTCTAATGTTTATAATCGGCTATAGTTTCATACATGTAACCAGTTCGATTATATTGCACGAGACAACTTACCGTTTATCTCATTTACATTTTTTGAACTATCACTCTACAGAAAATATAATCTCCTCACATGGAAAAATTAACACCAAATAATTAATGTACATCCGCTTTAATCAATCATACTCTATAATTTGTCAGATGTCCAACAAAGAAACAATGAATAACCGACAATGCAGTACGGTTGTTGTAACTGGTTACATTTTTTAAACAATACAAATTTGTAACCAGCTACAATTTTGAGTACTTTAACTGATTACATTTGTTAAACAATGTAAATTTGTAATTTGTAACCGATTAAAATATAGAGTATTGTGACGGGTGGAAACTGTAGATTTTAAAAATATATATACAAGTATTAGCGTCAAATTTTTGGATGGTTTAACTATTCATTATTCCAAACATCCCATAAGCTTTCTACTAACATACTTTGTTTTAAATTTTAACTCCAAATTTGTGCAAGTGCCAATTAAAACATGTCATTTATTACATTGAGTATGATGTTGGGTTTGTTATTGAATATTTATTTCCTAAATTATAATGACACGTAACAATACAACAATTACCTTTTAATTCCCATTTGTCGATTTTTAGTTTTAGACATATAAATTGTAAATGTAAACACGATCCCCCAATATTTTTAGGATTGTTTTTTGTGTTTTTAGACAATCAAATAAAGTGGTGCATAACACTTATTTAAATTGTAAATATCAAGTAATCAATTTATAGTTGACTCTTTAATTATCTCCATTTTTTATAATTAAATATGCATTACAAAATTGAACAAAATAATATTTGTTGACTGCATTTTTCGCTATCAATTTTAATTAAAGAGAACTTGAAAGAAAATGAAAATGACGTAGAGATTTACGCGGTTTAGGTTATAAAACAAACCTAGTTCATGAGTCTATTGTATTGAGATGCTTGGAGCTTGAGAGATCAAGCTCCAATGAAGGTTTTTGGTAGTGTATATGCTGCTCAAATTACACAATAGTCAAACCCCTAAGAAAGGGGTATCCCTGCCCTACATATAGTGGCTAGGGATAATTAAGTGGGACTTTAATAATTACTATCTCTCATAATGATGGGACCTTGGTCCCCATTATTACAATTCTTGTGATAATAAGCTGGAAGGCCTTTACAGATTGCACAAGGCCCATTTACGAGGTGTTAGCCCCTACATTTTGGGAGGACACGCCACTGACAGTGTCTGAGAGTGGCTGCACATCTTCCCGTGTCAGGCGATGCATTGGGACATGCTATTTGTTTGGAGTACAGAAATGACACCACTACACACGGAGTGTGACACGTGTCAGAAGGCTGTTGGTGGTTCCCAAGATACTGTGCTTGACAATTGGCACCATTCACCAGGGGCAGAGAACCTCACGCTGTAACTCTTTGACTAAGAGCCTAAAGAATACCTAGCAGGTTCTAAGGAAACGTTCTCCGGGCCGGGGCATGCTAACTATCCTCCGGAGAATCATGAAAACTCAACTAGTGCCACATGTTGTCTTGACGAAAACACGTACAACATTGCCCCCCCCCCCCCCCCAAGTCTCTACTATTCCGCAGATGGTGGAGACTTAACCAGATGAGTGTTCTCCGAGGAGTACTCGGGGGGAAACATTTGGGCTGGACATTTCCCTCTTTACCAATAAGGCAAAGCCACGCGTCAATTCCCTATTCTTGGGCCTTTATATCGAGGCAAATTGATGACGGGTCTCGTCTATTCCGTACCTGAAATATCCTTTCACACTGTACAAGAAGCGTCCTTTCGCACTGTGCCCTAAGCATCCTTTCACATTGTACTCGAAGCGTCATTTCTCCCACCATTTTGATCTTGATGCCTGCCTCGACAAACTACGATCGTAGGATTACTCTCGAGTACCTACTCCATAGGTAATCAATGGTTGGGGATCGATTCCTTCCCTTGCACGTTTTGAGAGTATAAATTTGAATTTCTAGCTCCTCAGTATCACTCAGAGCCTAAGAGTTCTTGTGCCAAATGCCCTTCTCCCCATAATTTTTTTTTCTGTAATTCCTCCCTTCAAAGGTTTGTGGTCCTGGATGGTTGGAGAGAAGCACGATACTTTTGGGAAAACGACACAAAGTATCTCCACATTCGCACGAGATACAACACTTACCGGAGCTACATTTCGAGTAAGTCTCTTATTCTTTTCCTATTTTTTTTTTATGAGAAGGTTTGAGTTTGGGCATGGCACCTGACACGAGTATGATTTAGTCATATAGGCACATTTAGGTTGTTCCTTGGGCACAGGCCAACATCCCTATCTGCCATGCGGGCCTTTAGGTTGTTCTAGCCTCTCTAGGCCTTTTATTTCCAAAAAGTCTCTTTTGAATGCTCCACGAGATTCTAGGAAATTTCCAGAATCTAGTGTTTTGGCCTTCTTTTCTTTGGTCAAAATAATAACTACTTGGTTTTAGTGTCTCAGATGTCCAAGGACCTACATCAACTTCATGAGCTAGGGTTTTACGACTTCGATCAAGAAATACACGAGATGTCCGAAGTACAGAGAAAACAGAAAGGAGGCGTGAGGGCAGGGGCCTAAGAACATGCTAGGGAAATGGTAGTTCATGTGGATGGCCAGTGCTACCAGCCCAGAGGGGGATGACCGTGGAGGAAGTGAACCACACCCCCATTCCCCACCCCAGTCAGTAGTACGAAGCTAATGGGTTTGAGGAGGAGCAGTATTGCTCTTTACTCCGACACCTCGAGGCCTTGGAGCATGTTATGAGGCACTACGTGATTGGGGAAGAGTGCTAGGTGTGCCTTTGTTGAGATTCTAATAGGGCACACCGAAGTGTCAATGGTCTTGGCACCTGGAGCCAAGCACATCTGGTGGCTGAACTAACCTTGCCCCTACACCAATACTTTGTGGATTTCTTGATGTTCGTGGGGATAGCTCCCTTCCAACTCTCCCCTAATTCGTATTGGGAGCTAGCGGGGATGTATATCCTGTACTGGAGGAGGAATTAGCTTGCACTTTTTCCAGCAGAAATATTATATTTTTACAGTTTTCGCAACAACCCAAGAAAGAAGAGCAACCTTGACGGGTACCATGTGTTGATAAAGTACACCAGCCTGTCACTCAACTACAAGGCCCCTCACCACAATGAGAATCATTCTTGATATTTTAAGGACCACTTCTTCTTTACGAGCGAATTCCCGACTCGTGATAAGCCGACCCTCATCCTCAACTTCTCCAGGGTTGGTGAGTATCATCCTGACGATTGTTTTCTTTCCCTTTTATCCTGCCATATATACTTAGTTTTTTTTATTGAATAGGTCCATTTCGTCGGACTCCATGTGTCCGACTTTTTTAGGACCACCTTCAAGAGCTGAGGACTCTTCTCGAGCAGGATTTGGATCTCCGCTTCCTGGTGATGGAGGAGAATCTTGTTGGGTCCGGACTCTGTTGAGGACAAAGTATCAGTAACCTGGAGCTAACAAGGTACCGCCCCTCCAAGAAGTCTCGAGAGATGGATTCTTGGCACATCAAATACATTGACGGCCACACCCTCTAGTTACTTAATCAAAGGTTGTGAGAAGAGCGATTGGAGAGCGTACGGGTGGTTAAGGTGGCCTGAGAAACCCAAGAAGACCAGCAACTCGAGGCTGAACTACAAACATGCCTAGAGAGTTCTTAACTTGCTCCAGGTAAATCCCCTGTAGCCTTACATCATGCTTAATACATAGGGGATAAGATAAGTCCCGAGCACATCTGGGCTTCTCCGATGTGGCCAAACTGTGGATTGGCACTGGACTAGGAAAGAGTTCCAAGATTACCAAGACCTCATAGATGTCTAACTCCACCATTTAAGGAGGCAATCACCTCCTCGGGGCTTTGTATCCCTAGATTGTGTGACATCCTTTACATCTAGCTGGTATAGTCAATATGGTACCAACCTAAACCATGAGATGTGGGAAAAAATTAGGCACATCAACTGTTTGCACCAAGAAATAATTAATCGTGCCCCCAATAGGTCAGAGACCCTTTTTTTTCTGCTAAGCTCGGGGAATTCATTGCCCCGCTTGCAGCTGAGCTTCTCCAAGGGGTCAGCTCCACCATGTGTGAGCTGACTGCTCGTAGCTTTGCTCAGCTGGGTGATAGTAATGAGGCTTGTCTCATTGCCTCCTATCGCTATGCTATTTTCCGGGCATGTCATCACCTTCTTGGGTTTTTATTAGACTTTAAATATAATGGGTATTTACTAACTTTCTTCTTTGTAAAGGAGACCTTGGCTTGCCAGCGCTTGGGAGATATAATGATGGAGAAGTCCTTCGAACTCCAGTGGGCCCAGGATAGGATCATGGTCCTTAAAGAAAGGGTCCGCGTTCCTCCGGAGGAGCTTACTCGCCTGTAGGCTGCATTGGAGACTTCACAAGAACGTACTCGGGAGCTCGAGGAAACAACCTCAAAGACTATTGAGGAGCTCATAGTAGTTAATGCGGATACCCATAAGGCCAAGGAGGATGCTACGAAGGCCACAACGGAGGCTACTAAAGTAGAATAGGAGATTCTTCAAGTGTAGCAGCAGCTGAAGGAGGTGTAGGAGCAGCTGAAGGAAGCCAATGACCGAGCTGATCTTGCCAAGGTCAAGGTCGTCCAGGCTATGGAGTTGAACAAGTCCTCTCAGCACCAGATGGACAAATTGACGAAAGAAGTCAAGATCATTGCTGAAGATGCCTATTTTGTGGCCTGGTTCCATAACTAGGAAATGAGTTTGGACATTGTACGCCCTAAATATCCACGCACTATTGGCGAGCTAGGAAAAGGCCTAATTTGATCTGCCACTTGTAAATCGTCCACCCAGAGCTGTTTGTTACGGGCCTCCATCTATCCAGCCCGAGCTGATTAGGGAGTTAACTGCTACTCGGAGGCATCGTGCAGTAGTATGAGTGTCACGAGTTGGCACCACATTAAGCTCGTAATGCGGCAGATATCTGACACTCGAATCCTTGTAAAGTCATCCATGTAATATAAACGTGCATATATCAGACATCACATGTCTATTCTATTCCTGAATTATCGGACACACAGTATAAACGTGCGTGTTCAGACATCCCGCGCCTGATTTGGGCCATGCGGCCCATTATCCTTCCTTACCTATTGATTAGACCACACTTCACTGCAAAGTTTAGGAATTAATCATCAGTGTCATAGAGATGACGTGAAGGGTAAAGAGATCACGAGATGACCCCATTGCCAACCCAAATATCTTCTTCCTATAAATACCAAGACCCTGGGTAGTGCAGGGGGTTGAGATATTTTTGTAAAGAAACACTCTGTAAGAAATAGCCAAGAGATATCAATAATATCGACTGGTGGACTAGAGGGATTTTAACCTTCGAACCACCCAAAAAGAAAGGAGTGACCATCTTCCCATGCTATTAGTTTCTCAAGTCTAGAATATAGTTATTTTCATATTACGGTTCACCAATTTTCACTAATCCATCCTACTTATTCGTATAATTATCTGTTGGCGAAGAACCGCGTCAATAGACTTCACGGGGGAAGTCGCCAAGTACAAGCTTCTTTTCGAAGTGCACTTGCAAGCGACGCAAGTTGCGGAGGCTGCCTATGTCGTGGCTCACGAAGTTGGGAAAGCTTCAGAGATGGATCCTGTCATCGATCTTGTGGAGGAGACCAAGAGTAAAACTTTAATTGTTTATTCCCTGGGCCTGCGTGTCCTTTCTTTTTATTCTTGTTCTAGGGCAATAACAGATTTAAGCTCGGGCCCCCGAGCACCTTTATGTGAAAATCTTCACATTGCTGAGTGTCATTATTTTGAGAATTGCCCTTACTCTAATTTAACGTGATCAGAAACGACAAATTTTTTTTGGGCCCTTGCTCTTTCAATGAGATCGCTCTAAGCCAAAAATTCCAGCGCTTTAGCATTGGGTATAGGGCACCAGGTCCCCGACAATAGCTTAACTGTGGTGCCAAGTTAGAGTTCTTAGCATTTTCTTGAGTTCTCCCTCTCGGGGATAGTGAGGTCTAATAACCTTAGGGTCCCTTAACCTTAGTATTACCCACTGGGTCCACTAGGTTGTTATCCATGGCCACAGACACACCCTTGCCCCCTGAGTATCCATTACTCGGGGATTGCCTCACGTTCCTGGGGAAGCACTACTCATCCTTGGGCTCTAAGTCCTCGGGATGCAGTTTGGGAGTTTAAACTAGGTTCTGCTCATCTAGAATGAGCTATTTATCCTCGGGCTCTTGTCCTTGGGGAATATTTAAGTTTTGCAATTTAGAGTTTTATTCTCTAAGTTTTTTATTCAGAACCTCTGACACTAGGCTTGCTTTGCTTTCGATAAGCCTAGCTTCCTAGGTCATGTTCCCGATTTACAATGCTTAGTAAGGTTGCCCTACCATGCCCCCCAAGTGATTGAAGACTTAGTCTACGTTCACTTATCCAAGATATCGGGTACATACTCTTTGAGCATGATATAAAAATAATAAATAAATAATTACACAATTTTTTTTTTGAAATTCCTCTACCGTGTTTTGAATACACGATTTTCATTAGTTGTGTTCAAAAGAAACAAAATGATTACAAAATTTAGACTACTACATTTCTTATATTATTGGTAGTACCAGGGAAGATGCTCGACATTCCAAGCATGGGGTACTAAATACCCACTTAGTTGGGCTAACTTGTATGTTCCTGGACATACGACGTTGTCGAATTGATATAGACCTTCCCAGTTTGGGCCCAATACCCCAGCACCTGGATCTCGGGTTGCTAAGAAGACCCTTCGTAACACCAAGTCTCTGACACCAAACTTCCTATCTTTTACTTTGAAATTGAAGTATCTAGCTACCTTTTGCTGGTAGGACGCTACACTAAGTTGCGAAGATTCTCGGAGCTCCTCCACAAGGTCTAGAGACTTTCGTAGTAATTCATGATTGGTGGTTGGGTCGTATGTATCTTGTCGGTGCATGGAGATAGTTGCTTCAACTTGTAGCATGGCCTCATACCCATAGGCCATGGAGAAAGGAGAATGGCTGGTAGAAGTCAGTTGTGCGATAACTCCACAATGCCTAAGCAGTTCTTCAGGCCAAGCACCCTTCGCTTGTTCTAATCTCTTCTTTAAAATGGCCGCAAGCGTCTTATTGACGGCTACCACTTGTCCGTTTGCCTGTGGATGGGCCACTGAGGAGAAGCTCTTCATTACTCCATGCCTTTAAAAGAAATCGATGAACAATTCACTGTAAAACTAAAGGCCGTTGTGGGACACTATCTTTCTGGGGAGTGTGTAATGGAAAACTATGTATTTTTATGACAAAGTCCAGCGCCTTCTTGGAAGTTATGGTAGTGAGCGGCTCAACTTTGAACCACTTCGTAAAGTAGTCAACCACAACGATAGCATACTTTACTCCTCCTTTTCTGGTGGGTAAGGACCCGATAAGGTCAATCCCCCAGACAACAAAAGGCCAATAACTTGTCATCTAGGTGAGCTCATTTTGTAACGCCCTACTACCTTAGAGCCGTTACTTAGTGAGTTTAAAACAAAATCGTGCTTTTGACTGACTCTACGTGGTTTCTAAAACCAAAAGTGTGTATAAACCAGGGTTTAAGGCTGTACTCTTTGAAAATGTTTAGTTTCATTGAAAACATTAAGTATCAAACATCTGGGATCCCAAAATAAGGTTTACAAAATATTTACAACTCAAAAATGGATTTACACCAGGTTAACTATCAAAAGAATGAGTTAATATAGCCATATACAAAATGCCCCCAACCAAAGCAGTCGGGCAGGCCGAACATGTACGCGTCGCCCCCACGCTCTCCATACTCATGGCCGGTTGACTGACTCCTTGCTTTTACCTGCCACACAGAGCACCCGTGAGCCAAAGCCCAGCAAGAAAACCCAAATAGTACATAACATATGCATAGTACATAGCTCACATAATCCACTGATAAATAGGAAAACCATCAGACTAAACAAGTACGGCCATGCCGCCCCAGAGGCCTTACCAAAGCCTGGGGTCTCGGTCCTCACCGTTGGGATGACTCATGTATCCCTTGGGTCCCACCCTGGCTATAGCATCCCATGTGCTGAGTGTTACTTCCGGCCCCAAGGCCGTACCCGGCCTTTGCCGCTCTCGGCCTTAGCCGTTCATTTCATTATAATTGCACGCATAATATATTTCGAAATAATCATTCAAACATATAATAATTCATTCAAGGTCATACATTTGCAAGTAAAACAATATAGGGCCATGCCCTGCAATAACACAGTGGGCCCATGCCCTAATCCCGGGTGTTACGGTTTTCTTACCTTTAAATTCGATGGCCTTGATCAACCTGACTCCTTGAGCACGATCCTACTCGAGCCCTAGCGCTTACCTAAGCAAAATCCATAAGTCAAAGTCATTACCAAACCTCGAGTCCAAAACCTAGCCTCGGGACCAATCCCGAGCCCCCGGGGAGTCCTAGATCCCCAAAACAAAGTGGCGGAATCGAGCCCCGAACCCTAGGTCAAAATCCCTTCAGAAAAGCCCAAAAATCCCCTCTGTGAACAGTGCAGCGCTACAGCGCTCTAAAGAGGGCGCTGTAGCGCTACAAGCAGAACCACCCCACCAGAACAGGGACTAGCGCTACAGCGCCCCCTGACTAGCGCTGTAGCGCTAGTTGCAGACCAGCACTACCCAAAAATTGCATCTTGCGATTTTCTCCTACCATTTCAACCCCAAACTTGTCCAAACCTTTTCCAAACCCAAAAACACACATATCCACACCTCACACTCATCCCAAGCATCCCATGAACTCAATCCCAAGCTCAAGCAACCCAAAACTCAAAATCTAACACAATGAACCCAAAAACAAGAAATTCACTCAAACAACAAAGATAGGGTCTTAGAAATCATACCGTGGGTGGAATTTTGACCTTGAATTGAACCCTAGACCTCCTTAGCTTGCACCTTCACAACCTTGACTTGTTTTCCCCAAAAACCCCATCCATTTAGCTCAAAACACAGTTCAAACCAGTCAAGCCCTAAAACAGAAATCCTCAAGAACTTACCTCAACTTTCTGGTGTGATCTTGCTAATCCCTTGTCAATCCTCAAGTCTAGCTTAGGATCCTTGATGCTCAGCCTACCCTAGCTCTCCACTGAGCTTGACTCCAAGAAAAATGAAGGAATTTGGTTGGGAGAGCCACAAACCGTTCTTTGGAACAAACACCCTTAAGCTTTTCCTCTCTTTTCTTTTCTCTTCTTTCTTTCTTTCTTTTCAGCCTATACTCTTTTCTACAAAATCCACTAAGTATAAAGCCCCCCTTTAATTCATCTCTTACAAGCCTAAAGACCAAAATTCCCTCCCTTAATAATTCTAAACCTTTATGTCCATAAAGGGGCATTTTAGTCATCTTACTCAAATTCCCACTAATTCCTCAAGTGTTCCTAATAATTCCCGCTCGCTACCCAATACCTGATTAATTATCAAATATACATTCCTCATCATCAAGATTAACCTCAATATATTTCCAAATTCTCATTTAAACTCCCCAGGCTTAACCCAAGCCGGGTACAGATTCCCGCTTTGACCTTTTCCGCTAACCCGCTCATTCTAGGATCGTTTCGAGTCAAAGATCACAAATATCAACACAGTCATGCCCAAAATGGCCAAATTACAAATATGCTTAATCAGGTCTACATGCATACTAATTCACATAGTCATGCATCACAAATAATCAAATAGTCATATAACGTGCATTAAATCATAATCATGCATTAAATTCATTAAAGTCACACACATAATCCCATTATGCCCTCCAGGCACACTACCCAAGGCCCTTAAGCCTTAATAGCGAATTTGGGTCGTTACACATTTGGTGAAGCTGGGGTATGTTGGCACTTGTCGCACCTCTTCACATAGTCCATAGAATCCTTCTTAATGGTAGGGAAAAAGTAACCTTGTATAAAAATCTTCTTGGCGAGGCTCTGCCCCCCAATGTGGTCCCCACAGAATCCCTCGTGCACCTCCCAAAGAATAAGGCTTGCTTCCTGATGGGACACGTAGCGTAGGAGGGGTAAGGAATATCCTCGCCTGTACAACTTGGTGTCCATGATTATATATATTGGAATGGGATAAAGCAACTTTTGATATGTTCTCTTATTTACTGGTTGGTCTCTAGAAACAAGATATCTGACTATCGGTTCCCTCCAACCATCCTGTTGTTGTACGACCTTTACCTCTCGGGTGCAGAGATGCTTAAGGCTGACAAGTAATTGATTGGGACCATGTTGATCAGTTCATCATCTTTAGTGGTAGCAAGATTGGCCAGAGCGTCTGTGTTGTAGTTCTACTCTCTTGGGACTTATCGGATGGTGAACTTAAAGTTGTTCAACATTTCTTGAGCTTTCGCTAGGTATGCATCCATTTTAATCCCTCGATCCTAATTGTAATTCCCTACTACCCTAAAGCCATTACAATGTGGTTTTAAAACGTGTATTTCACTAACTAATTGAGGTAGTAGACCGAAAAGTGTGATTAAATTAAAGTAAGGACTCATTTAATAAACTTTCCATAAAAAAGTTTAAACATTCACTAAGATAATAGAAAAGTTACAGTGGGATCCTAAAATGTTGTTTATGACGAAATTTACAATTCAAAAGTTATTATATAGTCAACCTAGGTGACAAAATCTGACATTTACATTGCGTTCCTCAAAACTACCCCATTTGTGGAGGCCAGGTAGGCCAAACATGTACGCACCGCTCCATGCCCTCCAACTCATGCTTGGTCGGCCTTTCCCTTGCCCTTACCTGCACCATAGAGCACCCGTAAGCCTAGGCCCAACAAAAGACTTCACTAGCATAGCATATAACAATTCATTTCAATAAGTGCATAAATAAACAAACACAACTAACAATTCACATGCATCCATCACAATTCACAACAGCGACCTAAGCCGATCAAGATGCGTACCAGGCACTAAGTTCACGGTCCTAACCGAGTGGGCAAGTACAACACCCTTAGTTGGCCATGCCATGGGGGCCAGCATTCAACATGGTTATTGCCGATTTTGGCCCTTGCCGCTCAATCACAACATATATATAACATAATAGTTGCAGACATCTACACATAACACTAAGCATAAATAATCGAGCCATGCCCTGTCCTACATGCACATAAAGTTTTCTTACCTGAACTCCGCAAGCTCCGTCTAAGTGGCCTAGATATGATTCCCGTCAACCGCTCGGATTATCCCTAAGTCACAATAATATGGAACCTCCATTAATCTTAGGTAAATAAAGACTCTCGAATCTAGTTCTTATCTTCGGGGCCTCAAATTCTACTAAATAGTGTAGTAGAATCCCTCAGGAGCCCCTAAGTTTGAGTTCCCAAACTTAAAAACCCTAATTGGGCAACATTCTCTTTGAGCCGCAACGCTCCTCAAAGGCGCAATGACCCTCTACAAGTCAGAGAGCAAACCTAGGCATTTTCCTAGACTCACGCCGTGGCGCACCTTGCCCAGCACCGTGACGCTAAGGCGGTTCAGCGAACCCCCTAAGGACTCTAAGTTCACGTGAGCCGTAATACTTAAGAATAGCGCTGCGGCGCGACCCTGTGAACCCAGTTTTCCAACACTTCTCCTACGTTTTACCCCGAACCAAAGTCACCAAATCTCAACCCAAACATAACCTAAAACCAGAATTGAGTCCAAGACTCTAAACAACACAACATTAGCACCATAATTACCCTCAAATCCAGCTATAAATCTTATCCTAACTCAACAATTGAAGCTAACACTAAACTTAGCTAAAACCTAAACTTAATCAGAGAAATTCACAGAGAAAACTGTTACATTATTTTATAATATAATGTAATATTACTTTATTTTATAATATAATGTAATATTATATTATATTATAATATAATGTTTTAGATTAAATAAATATGACAAAGAGTGTCACATATTGTAACATATAATAGAGAGTTACAATATTTAGATATATGAGATATATAAAAATATGTAACATATTTGGTGTTACAAATTTGTAACTCCAAATATTACCCTTTATTGTGTATATTTGGTGTTACACAATATTGAGATGAATTTCATAAAGCCATATGAGAAATGGCTATTAGAGATATGATTTTAACCCCAATAATGGGTTTTGGGGGTTACAAAATCAATTGGGAGGGTTTGGAACCGTTTGGAAAAATAACACAAAATGTGTGCTAAAAATGGTCAGTGGTCGCGACCACTGAATGTTGGTGGCCGCGGCCTAGGGGACAGAGAGCAGTGGCCGCGACCACTAATGTCCCTGGCTGCGGCCACATGTGCATTACATACCATTTTTTAACTTTTTTCAATCTTTGTTGAACGGCTCAAGAAACCCAAATAACTCCCAAATCTCATTTTTAATTCCATAATAAACCAATTAATCATTGGTAACAGCCTTGGGGGTTGGTGGAATTTGAAATTCAAAGGGTGTCTCTAAACTCTATAAATAGGAGCCTATTGCTCACTTGAAAGAAACAACATTTCTATCCATTAGAGCACTTGGCTAGAAACTCCTCGAGGCTTGATAATTCCAGAAAGCATTTCTTTAATTTGAGAGAGATCCCTTAGTGCTTGAGTTAGGGGGAAATAAGCTTTTGGACAAAGGTTTTAAACCTTGTTCAAGTTGGTGATCCCCAACACTCTTCACTTAGGTTGTGTAAGTGAGAGTTTTCTGTGTTTTGTTCTTACAATTTCTTCTATTGCTTTTCTTCTCATTCCTCTTGTTTTAATTACTTGTAATTTTGTTTAGAGTTATAATCTTCTTTTCTTTTATTTCAAACACCTTTACTTGTAATCTTTTGCTTAGAGTTGTATTTTTCACTATTCTATTCTTCTTCTCTTCTTCTTCTTCTTCTTCTTCTTCTTCTTCTTCTTCTTCTTTTTGTTTATTTGTACTTTCAGTTATAGAGTTGTAACCTTATTTAATAAATCTATATTTATTTGAAATATATATTGCCTAGAGTTGTAATATTATCTTACCATTTCCATTGAGGCAAATACATATTTTCCTAACAAAAACAAGTTTTAAACCTTACGTTAATGATGATTTCAACCTTCAGCTGTCTCTAATTCTTCTCGTAGTCTTGATTCCCCAATTCACAGCCTTAAGTTTCAAAGCTTCCTCCTCAAAATCCCAAAGCCTCCCTAGCCTTAAGGGAGAGAGAGATGAATGAGACTGAGATTGAGAGAGGGAAAGTTTGAGAGTAATCTAACTATTTCTGGTGGTCTCTCAAGGTGGCCTAAGGTTATCCTTAACACCAAAAGGCCCAAGTACCCCTAACTCCATGCCTTACTCTCTAATTCCCCCAAGGGCAAACTCGCCATTTGCTACATTTCTCACTAATCCTTAAATAATCCTATAAGCTCCCAATTAATTCTGGCATTCCCAAATAGTCACCAATGACTACCCCATTACCCGGTAAATCTTGAATACACACTACGTTCCCAAAATACCCGTAGGCTCACCCTGAGCTGGGTATTTGACCCCGTTGTGACTATTCTACTAATCCACACACTAGGATCGCCTCGAGCCCAATATCGCAAATACATCCACATAATAATGTGGTCTCAGTCATAACAAACACAAAACTAAATTTATGCCTTTAACGGGCCAAAATTATAAATATGCCCTTATTAACAAGAACGGGCCCACATGCATATTTAATACACATAAACATGCATATATATTCCTATTACCATATAAATCACGTATACTACATAATCACACATATATCATATTTAATTCACCTAATAATGCAATTAAATCATTTATTGCCCTCCAGACACACTAATCAAGGCACTAAGAAATTTGGGACATTACAATCAAGGCACAAATCATTTAGAAAATTTGGGACGTTATAGTTATCCCCTCCTTACAGAAATTTCGTCCATGAAACTTTTCCTGAATAGCTTAGGATACCAATCCTGCATATTTGATTCAATCTCTCAGGCTGCCTCTTCTACTTTTTTGTTTCTCCACAACACTTTCACTAAGGCAATGGTCTTATTTCGTAAGAATTTATCCTTTCTGTCTAGAATCAGGACTGGTTGCTCCTCATAAGATAAATCTTGATCCAATTCCAGGTTTTCATAACTTAACACATGTGTAGGATCTGATACGTACTTCCGGAGCATAGACACATGAAACACGTTGTGAACCCCTAATAAAGATTGAGTCATAGCTAATTTGTAAGCCACCTCTTCCACTCATTCCAAAATCCCAAAGGGACCAACAAACCTAGGACTTAATTTTTCTTTCACTCCTCTCAAAATAGAAACTCTGAGAAACACATAATCACCTACTTGAAACTCTACACTTCTACGTTTCAAGTCTGAGTAACTCTTCTTTCTACTCTGGGAGGTGAGCATTCGAGCTCTAATCTTCTCAATCGCCTCATTAGTCCTTTGAACTGCCTCAGGACCTAAATACTTTCTCTCATCCATCTCATCCCAATGAATGGGCGATCTACATTTCCTCCCATACATCATTTCATAAGAAGCCACTTTGATAGTTGCCTGGTTACTGTTATTATAAGAAAACTCAATCAAAGGGAGATACTTACTCCAAGATCCCCTAAAATCTAACACACATGCCCGCAACATTTCCTATAGTATTTGAATCATCCTCTCAGACTGTCCATCCGTTTGAGGATGATAGGTTGTACTAAATCTCAACTGCGTGCCCATAGCCTTCTACAGGCTTTCCCTGTCTGACACTATCGATTTCAGAGCCCATGGAGACGCACAATCTCCCCCACATACAATTTAACGTGCTGATCCACCGTATAATTTGTTCGAATAGGTAGAAAGTGGGATGATTTACTATCTTCCCACTTCCACTCTGGAATCCCTCAAGGATGCAGCAACCCTGCTGGCCTTCGGTGTTCAACCTTCATCTGCTGACAGGTTAAACACTTGGCCACATAATCCACCATGTCCTTCTTCATTCCTGGCCACCAATATAGAGCCTTTAGATCTTGGTACATCTTCATCGTACCCGAATGTAGAGAATAAGGAGTGGTATGAGACTCAACCAGAATCTCTTGCCTGATACCAGCATCAACCAGAACGCAAATATAATTTTTATATCTCAACAAATTTGCCTTTGAAATAGTAAAGTCTCTAGCCAGTCCAGCTAAGACATTCTCCCTGTGTTTCTTCAATTGAAAATCCTCCTTCCATGCTTCTCTGATTCTCTTAAGAAGTGTGGACTGAAGGGTAATGTTGGCTAGGTGACCAACTACCAGTTCCATTCCCGCTCTCGTCATTTCTTTAGCTAGCTTTTCTGATATCTGTCTTGAACTAAACAACTGTCCTGGACCTTTCCGACTCAATGCATCGACCACCACATTGTCCTTTCCTGGATGGTACAATATCTCACAATCATAGTCCTTTACTAACTCCAGCCAACACCTTTGGCGCATATTCAAATCCTTTTGAGTGAAGAAATACTTCAAACTTTTATGGTCAATGTATATTTCTCATTTTTCTCCATATAGGTAGTGCCTCCATACCTTCAGTGTGAATACCACCGCTGGTAGTTCCAGATCATGAGTGGGATACCTATGTTCATACTCCTTCAGCTATCTAGACGCATAGGCTATCACCTTTCCAGCTTGCGTCGATACACAACCCAAACCCTACCTTGAAGCATCGCATTAGACCATAAAATTTTCCTTATTTGATGGAAGACTCAGTACCGGGGTAATAATCAGTCGCTGCTTCAACTCCTCGAAACTGTTCTCACATCTATTTGTCCAGATAAAATTTGTTTTTTTATGTGTTAGTTCAGTTAATGGTGTTGCTATTCTGGAGAATCCATCAATGAATCGCCGATGGTATCCTATAAATCCTAGGAAACTTCTAATCTCTGGTACACTGCTCGGTCTCGACCAATCTCTCACTGCCTCTATCTTGGTTGGGTCCACTAGAATCCCCTCCTTACTCACAATATGGCCCATAAATGTTACTTGGAGTAACCAAAATTTACATTTACTGAACTTAGCGTATATCTAATGCTCCCTTAGCCTCTATAGTACCAAAGAAAGATGTTGCTCGTGTTCTGCTTCTGATTGGGAGTACTCCAGTATATCATCATTGAATATAATTACAAACTTATCCAAATAATCCCCGAATACCTTATTCATCGAATCCATGAAGGCTGCTGGGGTATTGGTTAACCCAAACGACATTATCAAGAATTCAGAATGTCCATACCTCATACAGAACGAAGTCTTTGGTATATCCTCTTCCTTAATCCTTAACTTATGGTAGCCAGACCGAAGGTCAATCTTAGAAAATACCGTCTTCCTTTGTAACTGATCAAACAAGTCGTCAATCTTGGGCAGTGGGTACTTATTCTTAATAGTCAACTTATTTTGCTCTCGATAATCAATGCACATTCTTGATGACCCATCCTTCTTCTTCAGAAACAACACTTATGCACTCCACGGTGAAAAGCTGGGTCTAATGTATCCTAGATCTAGTAATTCCTGCAATTGAATATTCAATTCCTTCTACTGGAGTCATTCTATAAGGTGCCATAAACGTTGGTTCTGCGCCTGGTGCCATTTCAATGACAAATTTGATCTCTCGGAATGGTGGCAACCCTGGCAGGTCTTTTGGAAACACATCAGAAAACTCACACACCAACCTGGTCTCACCGGGTTGAACTGAAATAACCTTCAAGGTATCTAACATGTTTGCTGGAATCTTATGCAATCTTCTTGCAATAGGTCTCTAGCTCTCAATGCATAGATAATAGGTACTCATGCTCCACTCACCATCCCCATAACACATGAAGGCTTCCTCACATTCAGGCTCAAAAGTTACCATCCTTCGCTTGCAGTCTATCGTCACCCCATACTTTACCGGTAACGCTCTAACCCACCTCCTAGAGACTACTAGTTCCCCAGTTGGCAACAAAGTTCTAAATCCCCTAGCAGACAGATCACAAGGTCTACACAGATGGTTTATCACTTTAGCGAATACAAATGAATGAGTAGCTCTTGAATCAATCAATGCAGTAAATGAAGAACCAGCACTAGAAATCTGACATGTCACGACCGAGGGGCTAGCCCCAGCTTTGATCAGGGTCAAGGTATACACTCTGGCTGGAGTGAGGCTGTCGCTCCTCTTTGGTTCCTCTTTGTTGACTCGTGGACAATCTTTCCTCAAATGGCTAACACTTCCATAGAAGAAACATGCTATCACTCTGTACTCTCCCAGATGGCGTCACCTGCACCGTGCACACTTTAAGAAGCTTCTCCAGTTCTCACCCTCACCCTGATGGCCACCAAAGGTAGCCCGTGCCCTCCTATCAAGACCAGGAGGAACAAAAGAATCTGAGGCCTTTCTCTTCTGCTCACTAGGGCTACTTCCTTGGTCAGAAGCAGTGAAGGGAGGCACCATCCTCCGAGCATCACGCCTTGTGGCCCTTTCCTTCCATATCTTGTCTTCAGCACCCTCAGCAGTAAGGGATTTTTCCACTACCTGAGCATAAGGGGCAGTCCTTGGATCCATTGTTATCTTAACATCCCACACTATCATTACAATCAACGCCGTACAAAGCGATCCTTCCTTTCCATATCAGTAGGCACCAAATCTGGCGCGAATTTAGCTAACCGGTCTAACTTCAGAGAATACTCTTTTACAGTCATTTTTTTTTAGTTAAATTAGTGAATTCATCTGCCTTTGTAGCTCGAACTGCAATACTGTAGTACTTCTCATTAAGAAAGTCCTTGAACTCATCCTAAGTCATAGTGGCCAAATCTCTCCTCTGAGACACAACTTCTCACCAGATTCGGGCATCATCCTTTAACATATATCTAGCACAAGCCACCCTCTCATTTCCTTCCACCCTCATAAAATCCAATATAGAAGTAATCATGTTCATCCATTGCTCTGCCCACAGTGGGTCCTAAGTACCCTCAAAGGCTGGAGGGTGTTGCTTTCTGAACCTTTCATACAGAGGCTCCCATCTATTATCCATTACAGGTTGAGCTAGCACTGGTGCCACAACCTGTGGAGCCTGTTTCCCAACATTCTGAGGAGGAGCCTGCTGTCTCAAATCTCGGAGTTCATCTTCAGTTCTCTGAAGTCTTGTCTTGCATTTCTGCAAACATCTATTGCAGGTGGAGGGTCCTGACCCTGGTTGTTATCATTTACCATATTGCAGCAAAATCGGTTTGATTGCTGAGGCATAATTTCAATATGCATGCAATCAATGACGCTGCACATCAGGCATGAAAAAACATCCAAAGAAACCACCCCCAATTAAACCGATCAAACACAAATAAGAAACCAACACAATATGCACATAGCATAATCATATAACAATCAAAGGGGCCATGCCCTAGCATTATATATATGTCATGCTCTATATATCAATCAGGAAAATAGGGCAATTCAGATTAGAAATTAGAAAAATATTTCACTTAATACCGACCAACCCTGAGTTGAGCTTGTCTTTGGCAACGAGCGTGCATGTTTGGTCAATCTCCAGGAACCATAAACCTTGGCATGCTTTGATACCAAGTTGTAATGCCCCACTACCCTAGAGTCGTTACCATGTAGTTTTAAAATGTGTGTTTGACTCGCTAATCGAGGTATTAGACCCAAATGTGTGATTAAATTAAAGTAAAGACCCATTTAATAAAATTTCCATAAAAGGTGTAAACATTCATTAAGATAATAAACAAGTAACATTGGGATCCCAAAACGTTGTTTATGACATATTTACAATTCAAAAGTCATTATACAGTCAACCTAGGTGACAAAACCAGACATTTACACTGTGTTCCTCAAAACTAGGTAGCCGTGGCGGCCAAGTAGGCAAAACATGTACGCACCGCTCCATGCCCTCCAACTCATGCCTAGTCAGCCTTTCCCTTGCCTTACCTGCACCATAGAGCACTCGTGAGCCAAGGCTCAGTGAGAAAACTTCACTAGCATAGCATATAACAATTCATTTAAATATGTTCATAACTTATAAAACACAACAAACAATTCACATGCATCCATCACAGTTGACAACAACGACCTAAGCCGATCAAGATGCGTTACCACGCACCAGGTTCACGGTCCTAACCGAGCGGGTGAGTACAACACCCTTAGATGGCCATGCCATGGCAGCCTGCATTCATTATGCTTATTGCCGATTTTGGCCCTTGCTGATCCCAGCCCTTACCGATCCCAGCTCTTCCCGCTCAGTCACAACATATGTATAACCTAATAGTTGCATACATCTACACATAACATTAACCACAGATAATCGGGCCATGCCATACTCTATGTGCACAAACATGTTTCTTACCTGAACTTCGCAAGCTCCAAGTAAATGGCCTAGATACGATCCCTGTCAACCGCTCGGATTAGCCCTAAGTCAAAATAATATGAAACCTCCATTAATCATAGGAAAATAAAGACTCCCTAAAATAGTTCTATTCCCCGGGTTCTTGAATTCTACTAAACCGGGTAGTAGGATCATTCCCGAGCTCCTAAGTTTGAGTACCTGAGCTTAAAAATATTAATTAACCAATGTTATCCATAAAACAGACACGGATGACATGGCAGGTGATTTTTGAACACGTGGCTGACACCTGGCAGAGTTCTGTTAGGGTATCGACCAGTATGATATTGCAAGCATAACGGTTGAGTTTTTCTTACGACCAGCCTGGTTGTACACTCCGCATATTTCAAGATAATTTTGTAAAGATCATAGTCAATCCCGAGATTGTCTCCAATAATTCCTGATGATCCGATTAATTAGGAGAGAATATCTGTAACAAATTAATGTAATCCTCCTTGAGCCTATTAATAGAGAAAGATAGTTCAAGGAGGGGACTTTTGACTTTTTGATTACTTGAGAGTATAGATTTACGAGAGAATTAGAGCTAATACATTACGAGATATTGTTTATTCTTCAGAGGTTGGTGAAACTCATAGAACCCGAGTTCTTTGATCACTCCTTTAAAATCCCACATAAATGATAGCTCAAGTGGACATAGGTTATTACCAGTTTCTGGGGCCGAACCACTATAAATTCTTGTGTGCTTTACTGTTTTTGTCATTATATTCCTTCCAAATCTTGTTCTCCGCTTCCTCAGCAGTAAGAGCCTTCTTAACAGCCTGGGCATAAGTTGTTCCTCCAGGTACCGTTGTAATTCTATCATCTCGGGCTACCATAGCATTATGCACCCTGATAAATTTATCTTGCCTAGCAGCATCAGTAGGCATAAGATTTGGTGCAAATTTCGCAAGTCTGTCAAATTTTAGGGCATATTCAGTAACAGTCATATTGCCCTGCACCAAACCCACGAACTCATTAACTTTTGCTGCTGTAACGGCAACATTGTAGTATTTCTGACTGAACAAGTCTTTGAAACCTTCCCAACTCAAAGCAGTAACATTCCTGGTCTGCGATGCCACTTCCCACCAGATGCGGGCATCCTCTCTCGACATATAAATGGCACAGGCCACTCTATCATGCCCCTCTACTCTCATGAAATCCAGAATAGTCGTAATCATGGTTAGCCATTGCTCGAATTTCAATGGATCCGGTCCACCTTAAAAAATTGGGGGCTGCTGCTTCCTGAACCGCTCATACAATGGCTCCCATCTATTCCCAACCTCTCCAGATTGCACAACTAGTCCACTACAGGTGGTACAATAGGGGCAGCACTCCCTGATGGAGCCTGCTGTCGCAAAATATGGATCTGTTCATCTTGGCTATGCAACCGAGCCTGGATATCGGCCATAAGTTGCTGCCAGTTCTCAGGGACTGGCAAAGGAATCTGGCCCTGGTCATCACCCCTGGTCCCAGACCTAGTGCCGGCTAGTCGCGTAGATTTTCTTGGACGCATAGTTATCCAAGTCAATCTGCAATCAACGACTTGGCAATCAGACCATGATGACAGGGTAAAAGCTTCTCCAAAATCCACCAATGGAACATAACCACACACAAACAATCAACATATAGGCATTTATCCTCATGCACCGGTTACTAATAAGCATACCCCAACATCCTCACACAACAGCTATGAAACAAGCATTCATCCATACACAATATGCAGTTAATAATCCAAATATTCATGTAAATGCACGACGATGCTAATAAACATGCCTCAATATTCTCACACAACAGTCAAGGGCCAGGCCCTATCAGTATCTCATGCTCCCTATTAATCCAACAGATAACAACAATCATAGTTCATTCCAGGCATATAAGCATATAAGCACATATACACATTACCAAACCCTGAATCGAGCTTGTCTCTAGCAGCGAATGTATATGTCCAACCGGTCTTCAGAAACGCTTAAAGCTAGGATGCTCTGATACCAAGTTGTAACACCCTAGATAGCCAGGACCGCTACACTGTGTACTTATAAAGGTGCAGGACTTGCTAATCAAGTCATTTAGTCAAAACGTGTCACTAAACCATAAATGTGCTAAGGATAAAATGGTTTTGGTCTCAAAAGATACATTTCATATACTTAAAAAAATTTACATATGGGATCCCAAACAGGAACAGTGTTTAAAGGTTAGTTTACAAAATTTCCAAAATACGTTACCATCAGCCACTCTAAGGCAAAACAGACATTTATAGCTTTTTTGTTCCTGTTATACTCTCAACCGTGGCGGCTGAGCAGCTGGTCATGTACATTCCGCTCACAAAGCTCTCCAAGTCAGGGTTGATCAAGTTTGGCCTCGCCTTTACTTGCACCACGTAGCACCCATGAGCCAAGGCCCAGCAAGAAAACATATTACACATCTCAACAATCATATCAAGAGAATAATTCATCAAGCATGATCAACCACTTAACATTCCACATTAATAACATAGCATGTAATCAGAATCAATGATGCAACCAATCATTAATAACAGTCAAATCACATAATAACTAGGGCCGACAACTTAGGCCACACCCTCTGTTTACCCCACTGACTCTGGCCTGCTTAAACCAAGCTTAGTGCATAATTAGCTGTCCTCGGCTACCAGTGGCCAATCCACGCCCTGTGCGCAAGTGTAACCTTTGGCACTCTTAGGCCATTGGTTTACTATTTACATGGCATAATACCATCCTTTTCAAAGCATACATATTAGGGAACCCTTAGTCCCATTACAAATACACAACCGGGTGCAGTTTTCTTACCTTTGACTTCCAAGAGTACTAGTTACGAGCGATGCTCCTTGAGCACGATCCAACCCCCGATCCTTAGCTTAGCACCTAGTCACAACCAAGATAAAGGATACCATCAACAATCTTAAATGAGCTTCTAGACAAAGTTCTAGTCTCTGGAACATTGAACTTCATCAAACATGGTAAAAGATTCAATCTCGAGCACCGTAGGTTAGATTCCCAAGCCTAGAATATCAAAATCCCAAATTCTCTTAAGGGCCGCGGCATTAGCATCCCATGCCACGGCATGGCCCCAACCAGAGACCTTGTAATGTCCAAAAACAGCTAAGGGCCGTGACCCTACTCAGACCAGGCCGCGGCCCGCCCTCCTTCCTCAGCACACATCAGCTTCGAAGGGTCGCGGCTCACCAAGAACTATGCCGTGGCCCGAACCCTTCAAACCCAGAAAAACCTCCATTTTTAACTCTCCAACCTCATGCAAAATCACCCAAAACTACCCCAATTCCACAACTTAATTACCCAAAAACTTCCCACAAGATTCCAGCAACATAACCCAGCTGAAACCTAGACTAGAAACCCATCAAAAACCTATTTCAATCACTGAAACTTTCTAACTCAAGAACACAAAACCCAGCCATGGAAACACTATAACTCAGTCATTAAATCTTAAATTCGAGCTTACCTGAACTGTAGAACCAATCCTCCAAGAGCTCTCTGGGCTAACTTCCAAGGTTCTAGCCTCAATTTAATCTTCAAATCCAAAACCCAAAAAACCACTTAGAACACACTCAAAATCACAGAATTTTCAACAACAGAAAGTGGGAGTCAATCCTTACCTTAGTCCTGGTTGAATTCCTTTGCTAAAATTGAGTTAATCCCTCAAGACCCAAGCCTAAATCACAAAGCTTTCAGCTGAGTTCCTTTGGATTCCAAGAGTTTCCTTTGAGAGAGAAAGGGTGAAAGAGGAAAGAGTCGGTTTATTATGTTCTACTGTTTTCTACAGCTCCTTAAGTCTATCCTTAAACAATCAAGTTAATCCCAAGGCTCGGGGTACCGGAAACGTCCCCGAGGGCAAAATGGTAAAATTTCCCAATATTCCCACCTGGACTTCCTAACCTCGAATATATCTCGAATTATTTATTTTCATAACCTGGTAATCTAAATAACCACCCGATACCTGAAACACCCCTTGACTTGTCCAAAGTCAAATATTAAGCCCCGTTGTGACTTTCCCGCTGTCTAACTCCCTAAGATCGCCTCAAGCCGCCTGCTGCAGATTTACCCACATATTAATGTGGTTCTCACAAGTATAACATTTAACCACATTTATATACATATAATCATACAAGCGTGCATATCATGTAATCATGCATTAAATCAATAAATTCACACATAAACCAATTATGCCCTCTTGGCACACTAATTAAGGCCCTTAAGCCATATTAGTGATTTTGGGTCGTTACACCCTTGCTTTATATTTTCCAATTCATTGACCTCGAAGCTTACCTTCTCAGCAGCTATGAACTGCTTTTTGAAAGATGAGGAAAGTTGGTGCCAGGAATGGATGGACCCGGGCTTATGCTTCTTGAACCACTCGTCGGCTGGTCCAATCAAAGTTGATGGAAAGATGTATCACTTGCATCCTCAGAGATGCGATGATTCGACATCAAGCGGTTGAACTTTGAGAGATGGTAGGTGGGATCCATGCTACCATCATAAGATGCAACGACATGCATTTTAAATCCTCGTGGAAATGGGGTTTCCATGAAGTGAGGGGCGCACAACTCCCCGTCTTCGTCCTCTGATTCTGAGTCATGGCCTTGTCTTCAGGCCATCATGAGGAAGATTCTTTTTAGGCTTTCCAACTAAGATTGTAAAGGATCTGGCCTTTGGTTGGAACTTTGCGCCGGACGCTCCTTCGTATGAGCATTAAGACCTTCTTGGAGGTTTGGATGATGCCTTTCTTTGGGATAGCCCGTTTGAACTACTCTATCCCTGCGAGCATTAAGGTTATCTCACAAATCGAGCTGAGCTTGGTGGAGATGGCCATCCTCGGGATATCCCACTTCAGTTTCTCCCTCCAAATTGTTGTAGTTGTTCCTACCAAGACACTTATCCCACGTCCTTGGTTGGCGGAAACATTTCTATGAGCCCCTCGAGCAGGATTTCTCGGAGGGTATTGCAGTGTGTGTGAAATTACACCTCTTTCCCAACCATGATTAGTGGCTGTGTGTCTAGGCAGCCCTTCTCGGGCTCCTCAATTACTGACCGCAGGGCGAGGCCTCGACCCAATGCACCTTGAACTCTTGTCATGTCTTTTCAGGACGTGTATGGGCTTTGACGCATGAGACCCCCCCTCTTTTCCTTTGGCCGCTCCTTTGTCAACTTTAACCTTGCCATGATCTTGTGGTCGTGGAGCTCAATCTCTAACAAGCTGCACTGGTGGCACGTTTGCTGGTAGATCTTCTGCCCTATTAGTCGGGTGCTCGGGAGGAACATCTTCGGGATTCACAGGTGGAACCTCAACCAGGGGCACGGGTAGCACACCAACTTGCTGGCTCACTGATACTTCGCCATAGGGGTCCATTTGCATCCCTTGGGCTGCCAAAGTGGCTCTCATGGAGTTAACCATCTCCTGTAAAACAATTATGATCCCCTCTTCAGTGTCAAGCTTTTGCTGTTGAGAGGCAATCTAGCCTTTAAGAGACACCACCTCTGGTTTCTCCTCCGTCTACATGGAATGGCACGCTAATCAAGGTTCTAAACCTTATTAACATTTTTGGGATGTTACAAATATCCCCTCCTACTGAGAATTTCATCCTCAAAATTTACCTGAACAACTCGGGATACTTATCCCGCATAGCCGACTCTAGCTCCCAAGTTGCTTCCTCGATCTTGCTATTCCTCCATAAGACTTTACTAGAGGAATTGTCTTATTCCTTAGAACCTTATCCTTTCTGTCTATGATTTTAACTGGCCGCTCCTCATACGATAAATCAGTCTGTAGCTCCAAATCCTCATATCCCAACACATGGGTCGTATCCGAGACGTATTTCCAAAGCATTGAGATGTGGAATATGTCGTGAACCCCTGATAATGACGGTGGTAGAGCCAATCTGTAGGCTACCTACCCGATCCTCTCTAGAATCTCAAAAGGTCCTATGAATCTATGGCTCAACTTGCCCTTTTTCCCAAATCTCCTCACTTCCCGCAATGGTGAAACTCGCAGAAACACGTGGTCCCCTACTTGGAACTCCACATCTCTACGCCTAGGATCAGCGTAGCTTTTCTGTCTACTTTGCGAAGCTAGCATTCGAGCATGGATCTTCTCAATAGATTCATTAGTCTTTTGAATAATCTTCGGTCCCAAATACTTCCTCTCCCCCATCTCATCCCAATGAATGGGTGATCTACACTTCCTTCCATATAACATCTCTTATGGAGCCACTCCAATCGTTGATTGATAACTGTTGTTGTACGAAAACTCAATCAACAGGATGTACTTACTCTAAGACCCCTAGAAGTCTAACACACATGCTCTAAGCATGTCCTCCAATATCTGAATTATCCTCTTAGACTGTCCGTCTGTCTGAGGATGAAAGGCTATACTAAACTTCAACTGAGTTCCCATAGCCTTCTGCAAACCACTCCAAAACTTGGAGGTAAATATGGGATCCCAGCTCGATACTATGGACTTAGGAACCCCATGGAGACATACAATCTCCCTCACATATAACTCCGGATACTGATCCACAGTATAGGTTGTCCACACTGGAAGAAGGTGAGCTGACTTAGTGTACCTGTCTACTATCACCCACATCGAGTCATGTTGCCCCACTGTCCTAGGTAACCTCCCATGAAATCCATGGTAATATCTTCCCACTTCCACTCGAGAATACCCAAAGGCTGTAACAACCTAGCTGGTCGCTGGTGTTCAGCCTTTTCATACTGACAGGTTAAACACTTGGCCACGTATTTAACCACGTTCTTCTTCATCCCAAGCATCCAATATACAGTCTGTAGATCCTGGTACATCTTTGTGGTGCCTGGATGGAGTGAGTATGATGTAGTATGATATTCATCAAGTATCTCTTGTCTAATACCCATATCCATCAGAACACATATCCAATCCTTGTACCGCAGTAAACCCATCTCTGAAATGGAATAATCCTTAGCCACTCCAGCTAGGACATTTCCTCTAACCTCTTGCAACTGTGCATCACATATCTAACCCTCTCTTATCCTCTTCAAGAGGGTATACTGTAAATTAATATTGGCAAACTGGCCCACAACTAATTCTATCCTTGCTCTAGTCATCTCGTATGCTAATTCTTTCGATATCTGCTTTAAGCTAAACAGTTGTCCTGGCCCCTCCAGCTCAAAGCATCCGCCACTACATTGGCTTTTCCTGGGTGGTAACGGATGTCATAGTCCTTTACCAATTCCAGCCAACGTCTCTGTCTCATATTTAGGACCTTATGGGTGAAGAAATACTTTAAAATCTTATGATCAATGTATATCTCGTATTTCCCTCCATACAAATAATGTCGCCATACTTTCAATGCGAATACCATCGCTGCCAGTTCCAAATCATGGGTAGGGTACCACTACTCATATTCCTTCAGGTGCTGTGACGCATAAGCAACAACCATCTCATTCTGCATCAACACGCATCCCAATCCAAGTCTCGATGCATCCTAGTACACTACAAACTTGCCTCCATTTGATGAAAGATTCAGTACCAGAATAGTAATCAATCATCGCTTAAATACCTGGAAATTACCCTCACATTTATCTGACCAGGTGAACTTCAGATTCTTCTGTGTCAACTCAGTCAACGGTGTGGAAATCTTTGAAAACCCTTCCAAAAATCGTCTGTAATATCCCGCTAGTCCAAGGAAGCTCCTTGTAACGCCCTACTTTCTTAGAGCCGTTACTAAGTGAGTTTTAAACGTGCATTTAACTCGCTAATCGAGGTTTTTAGGTCAAAAGTGTAATTAAATTATAAACAGCGAAATAAACTTTGAAAATAATTCCATTTACCATTAACCGTTGAGTGTTTGACACTTGGGATCCCAATAAACTGTTTAAAAATATTTACAACATATAATTTACGAATTTAAGTCGACTAGACGAAAAAATCTAGGTTTTTAATACAACCATCTCCCAAAACCACTGGCCGTGGCAGCCAGGCAGGCCAAACATGTACACGCCGCTTCACGCTCTCCGTACTCATGGTTGGTTGACTTTCCCCTTGCCCTTACCTGCACCACAGAGCACCCATGAGCCGAAGCCCAGCAAGAAAACCCTCACAAGCAGTTTACATAAACATAACAAACACTTAACGGTTAGATAGGCCATCAATAGGCTAAACACATACAGCCATGCCGTCCCAGGTGCTTTATCAGGCCTTGGGTTTGCGGTCCACACCGTGAGGATATCCCAGGTATCCTTTAGGGTCTCACCCTGGCAACTTGCACTCCACGTGCTCAACGCTGCTCCCGGCCCCTTGCCATACTCGACCTTGCACTCAACATGCCGAACGCCGTTCCCGGCCCCTGTCGACCTCGGCCTGCGCCGTTTCTGGCTCTCGCCGAACATTCACATAATCGTATTCATAGCATAAAAAACATATACTGAATACTAACAAATTCAATCAAAGGGCCACGCCCTGCAATTCAAACATATTGGGCTCAGCCCTGCATACAAGCTCTATGGGAACAGCGGTTTTCTTAGCTGTGTCCTAAGCTTCTTAAGCATCGAAGTCACGAGCACGGTCCTCTATCCTGAGCCTCTCCAAAAAAACCTAGTCACAATGTATATAAAACGCTCTTTAATATTAACCAATCCAAAATCATTTCTCGGGACCAATCCCGCACTCTCGAAATCCCCAAATTCCTAAAGCAATTCATCAGAAACATCCCCCAAACCCCCGGAGCAAAAGCTCAAAATTGCAAAATTCCATGCTCTGAAAATAGCCTAGCGCCGCGGTGCTGCCGTAGAGGGCCGCGACGCCCAGCAAGTCAGAGAGCACTCCCTTCCCAAGAACAGCCTCGCGCCGCGGTGCCCAAGAACAGGGTCGCGGCGCTCCTTCGCGAACCCAGAATTCTGGGTTTTCTCTTGCATTTTCCTCGAGCCAATACACTCCCAAATCAACCCCAAGGCATACCTAAGTCCCAAATTTAATTCAAAACCCCACATAGACCCTCTAACAACTCAGAAACACCAACAACAAGCCTAAACAGACAATCAAATCCCCAATTCACAAATTGGGTTAAAACTTCATGAAACTTAAGCTAACAAACCAGAAACTTGAATCACAGCAGCTAATACATAACAGAGACACCTAAGACCCTTACCTCAAGTAGAAATTCGCCCCTGAGCCTTCTTCAAGTCCAAGTCCAAGCAAATCCCTCTTATTCCCAAATTGAACCTAGACAAGCTTCATCCCTAAGAATCCACCAAACTGCCACACAATTCAATTCTCATACCATGATATTCATAGCTGAATTCCACAACATAATCACATAAAAATTCCCTTACCTCAATATGCAAAACAATCCTCTAGGTTTTCTGACCTCAATTCCCTTCTTGATTCCATAGAAATTAAGAAGCTCCTCTCCTTCCCTTCTGTTGTCTCTAGTTTCCTCTAGAGATTTCCAACACAATATTCAGACTATACTTAAGTAAAATAACGTAAATGATTCTTCCTCAACCAAATTCATCTATATCCCAGCCAAATTACTACCCTATCCTCCCATGGTTATCCTCTCCTAACTAAACCTCAAGGGCACTCTTGTCCTTCCACTTATATTACAATTCTACCATTTTCCATCTAAACTTGTTACTCTCAGCAGTTACTAATGGTTACTCAGGTTACCTAATCACCAATAACCATTAACCACAAATTCTCATTCTCAACTCAACTCACGAAATTCCCCAAAGTACCCCTAGGCTCCTCCCAAGCCGGGTGTGAAATCCTGTTGTGACTTTTGAGTTATCTAGCACTCTAGGACCGTCTCGGCACGTGCATCACATTATTATCACCACACTCACGTGGTACAAATCACATAATACAATTATCACATTTATACCCTCAACGGGCTAAAATTACCAATTTACCCCTATCATGCAAACGGGGCCCACATGCATATTTATACCACCTAAACATGCATTCTAATCACATATTCATTTTAGTTCATGTATTCGAATATTAATTCACTTATTGCCCTCCAGGCATGCTAATCAAGGTCCTAAATCTTATTAGCAACTTGGGGTGTTACAATTATCCCCTCTTTACAAGAATTTCGTCCTCGGGATGCCGCTCCCACGTCGCCTTTTCAGCCTTGCTGGTCCTCCACAACACTTTAACAAAGGCGATGGTTTTGCTCCACAAGACAGTACACCCTGTACCTCTGACTATAATTTCCAAAGTCCATCGCTTTTACTCTACTCCTCGACCATACTCTTACAAGAGTAACAATCTTGTTCCACAAGATCTTGTCTAATAGCCATACCTTCGTAAGCCCCCTGCTTACATGACAACTCTGCTGAGACTTCAGGGTTCGCTTAGCTCACAATGATCACCTCATTGTCTTATTCCTGATTCCAGAAATACCCATAAGCCATCCCCCCTACTAGGGTGAGATCAATTTATAGGCCCCAGGCCTAACCCTTGGTACAACTTCATGATTTTATGTTGAATCAGGAGTCAGAACTCCCCTTTCTTTCTCTAAACACCATTCTATTCCTTGTTTGCTCTTACTTAGAGACACAAATCTCTTATCCCGGAACTCTATTTTCAAAAATTGAACAATGTACAAGTTCTTTTATTCTTCAAGATAGGCAAACACTCATGCCTTAAGAATTCCATCAACCCCTTTGGCTTTCCCTCTGAACCAATACTAAACTGTAGTATTCACTGTCTTTCACCTCTTACCATATCCCATATTCGTGTTACCTTATTTAGACGCCAGTATTTGTCACCAAGACTCACTAATCAAGGATTACACTTTCTTAACATCTCAAGTATTCGCATACCCAACGCTTAATTCCTTAAAATATCTGTTAAGCTTTCAAACTGCTATCCCATTTGCAATCAACCGATAATTCCAGGTTCCCACTTTGTTCTCTAGTTCTTTTCCAAAACTTAGAATATTATAGGGTCTCAATTCAGTACCATTGACGTTCTACCCTGTTACCAGTTCACCTGAACCAACCACACTAACCCATCCAGCTGAGTTAACACTTCCCATGTCCAAATACCTTACTTATAGTTTGATGTGGTTTATCCCTACGATACACCACCACATCACCTTACCCTCCTGTGTCCAAAAGAAGACACTAAATTCTGTCACCTGCTCAACCCTCTCGGTACAACATACCCTAGGAGGTGGAATGATATCCATTCAGAATTCTCATTTCTACACCAAACTCTCATTGTATCTTTCATCCGATCCTGATATCCCAACTTGTATTATCTTAACAGGGTTCTTCCCCTTTTCAACTAAAGTCAACACTTTGGACTCCATAGTTCAGTGATACTCTCCCGCTTATCATTATACACTAACACCACACCAATCTCAGTCGTTTCCTTGTTCACTCATTACAATCCGTGGCGTTATTCTTTGACTAACACACATCTCCCAGTTAGGAGTTTCACCTCCAATTAAATTTCCCCTCAGTCGAGGATTCCAAGCACCAATCACCCATCTGTTGCTTTTCACTAAATTTGGGTCTCAGCATTATCTTTCTTACGAATGACCAAATATTCGTTACCTTTTACTATGCGTACTCTGCCTACCCATTAAATCAAGTAAATTTACCATGTTCTCAGTTTACCTTCCACGAGGCTTAATCCATCCTCTCATCAGTCTAAGCCTGGGCGTGCCCCAACCTGTGATGCACCCCTCACAGTTTCCTATCTTCATCAAAAGTTCGATTCTTTATGCTGCAACCATTTATCCAATCATAACACGCTTATTCCTGCATTACCAAATGCTAATCAATTCTTACTCTGTTCTTTGAACGCCTGATCTAACACTTTCCATTCAGTCTATCTTCAAGTTCTGATGTTTCCCCCCAATATTCGGAGTAGGCTTCTACGAAGACATCTGTGTAGTGGATGACGCGTTTACCAATCTTGTTGCTTTCTATCCCTCAGACGTTCTTTAGTAGCTTCTCCATGGCTTCCGACCAAACCTCTACATACCTGTCCTCTCTTCTTCTTGTAGCATTACTCTGAATACCCCTGACAAGACCAAACTGACACTTCATGGAGCTTTACCTGTAACCCTGCTTCTTTAGTGCTAACATCTTCAGCGCAGTCGTTCGCTTTCTACTTCTGACTTGGAGTAGTCCCTCATACCGTCCATAAACCTTGAAAGAGATTATCCATACAGTTCCTATAACTTCTACCTGTAGAGCTCACCTAAGTCGCTAACACTTGAATCGATTAAAAACCTTTGTTTCCAATTTATCACACACCACCCATATAAGTCGTGATTCCTGAAATGTCTCTCTCCTTGACCCCCAGCTGGTGATAACCAAACCGTAGATCAACTCCTGGAGACATTGTCCTGTCTAGTATCCGGGCATCTAATCTCCTTATCCATATTAAATGCTACTAACAGTTTCCACAATGCGATGCTCTAACTGATTCACCCCAAGGTCGAACTTCTTCAACTGCTTCAGTAGTCTTTTTTTTTTCCTTGTTAAACCATTATCATCTTTCATAATATTCCTGATACCGAACCTGTCTGTAGCTGAGTTATGGAGCATGCCCAGTCCTCCCTTGTACACCTATTTGAGTCCCTACTAGTCAACTTAATTTCTATTCCATCCGACTAAAGTATTCCAATTGATTTTCTCCACTATCCATGGTTGTTTCTTAACAAATTTATTCCCATTCTGACTCATGCCAAGACTTCCATATGACGAACTCCTTTGCTCTCACCACGAGCCCTTCTATCACCTATGCCCCAATTCCTCTACCAAAAATTCCTAATTCCTCTTAATATTCCTCAACCCCTCGCAAAGTATCTTGAAACATATTATCTATGTCCCCTGTCTTGACACACTCTCAATACCGAACTCTTGCAGCCTGTTATATATCTAGAAACGTGAACTTCTAGTTAACCAGTCAACTCTGAAAAACTAGCCTCAGCTTCAAATGTAACAAAGCATTCCAATCTTCCATCCCCTAGCCATGGAAAATCCATCTTAACATACCAAATCACTCTATGTAGGAGCCATGCTCTCACCCAACATCCTCCCAGGTGGCATCTCCTGCCTTTGGTGCATAGTAAACAACTTCACTGGTTTCCGTCACTATCCTGATAACTATCTTATCAATCAGATTTTCCCCCTTTTCTGGCAAAACCAGGAACCATAAAACTATCTGGGGTTCTTCTGCTTTGATTACCGAGAATCTATCCTTACTAACTTCAGCAAAGGAAGCACTGCCATTTGCAGCCCTGACACTCATGCTCTATACATCATTCCTCAGTTCTTCGAACAATATGGCCCTCTCCGCCACCCACATACAGACGATGAGTTCTTACATCGGAGCGGCCCAAATGCTTTGGACTATTCTAGAGTTCAATCCTTAAATGGGTCGTCATCATTTCCAACTACATCTGACAGTATCAATTTCCCAAAATGAATTACCCAATTCACAAAACCCATTGATTTAAACTGTTGTTACCCTATCATTCCAAACCAAGCTTATAAGCCCACCAGCCTCCACAGTTCAATCCATGTCTTTATAACCTCTTCTATCAATTCACCATCTGAGTTCTTTCCAACCCATCATGCCAATATCTCAGCCCGAGTACCATTTCTAAGCATCCCTCTGCCACAATATTTAACACAACCCTTTAATCATGATCTCTCATCCTCTTAACCAAGGGTGGAATTAACTTTGCCCATCCACTATCGAATTCTTTGTCAACCAAAACTTTCCCTCAAAATCAGAGAATAACACCCTTTAGGCCTTCCACACAATACCCTTGTCTGTCCATATCCTCACAATAAACCAACACTGGTAACCTTACTATCAAAGCACACATAGCAGCTCTTTCCCATAAAAGTCTGCTATTCCTCTGTCCCGTCTCAACTATTAAACTCCACAGCTTGCTCACACACTAGCGATCACCTACTGCAACTTTCAGGGATAGATGGAGGTCTCTAAGTCCACCTATTATCTAGAATGCCCCTACTAAAAAATACCAAGTCCACTTAACCATCCTAGGGACAAACAACTTGAGTTCATCCACCACTACTGACCAACCTCCTCAGCCCTGAGGTTCATACTCTGAACCAATCCACAACTAGATCCAAATAACCACAGTTATCATGCATACATAAAACATATTAGGCCAAATCCACAACGCCATACATTTAGCTACCGAATTTTGTCACAACTAAGTATATCCACATTCATCATGCTTCATACAAACCCATAAAAAGATATAGCATATCGATTCAATTTAGGCAGTTAACCACATACACTCAATATACAAGCCATTATCCCAATATTCATCCACATGCAATAACAATGCTATTCAGCACGCTTTAATATCATATGGCAATAGTCAAGGGCCAGGCCCTATCAGTATCTCATGCATATATCAACACATTCATCATGCCCCATATAACCAAGCAGGCAAATAGGGCATTTAAACACATATTCAAGCATATCAATCATTAATACCAACCAACCCTGAGTCGAGCTTATCACTGACAGCGAGCGTACATGTTCGGTCAATCTCCAGAACCAATAAACCTTGGCTCACTCTGATACCAAGTTGTAACGCCCTACTTCCTTAGAGCCGTTACTAAGTGAGTTTTAAACGTGCATTTAACTCGCTAATCGAGGTTTTTAGGTCAAAAGTGTAATTAAATTATAAACAGCAAAATAAACTTTGAAAATAATTCCATTTCCCACAAATCGTTGAGTGTTTGACACTTGAGATCCCAATAAACTGTTTAAAAATATTTACAACATATAATTTACGAATTTAAGTCGACTAGACGACAAAATCTAGGTTTTTAATACAACCATCTCTCAAAACCACTGGCCGTGGTAGCCAGGCAGGCCAAACATGTACACGCCGCTTCACGCTATCCTCCCAAATTACTACCCTATCCTCCCATGGTTATCCTCTCCTAACTAAATCTCAAGGGCACTCTTGTCCTTCCACTTATATTACAATTCTACCATTTTCCATCTAAACTTGTTACTCTCAGCAGTTACTAATGGTTACTCAGGTTACCTAATCACCAATAACCATTAACCACAAATTCTCATTCTCAGCTCAACTCACGAAATTCCCCAAAGTACCCCTAGGCTCCTCCCCAGCTGGGTCTGAAATCCCGTTGTGACTTTTGAGTTATCTAGCACTCTAGGACCGTCTCGGCACGTGCATCACATTATTATCACCACACTCACGTGGTACAAATCACATAATACAATTATCACATTTATGCCCTCAATGGGCTAAAATTACCAATTTACCCCTATCATGAAAACGGGGCCCACATGCATATTTATACCACCTAAACATGCATTCTAATCACATATTCATTTTAGTTCCTGTATTCGCATATTAATTCACTTATTGCCCTCCAGGCACACTAATCAAGGTCCTAAATCTTATTAGCAACTTGGAGTGTTACACTCCTAACCTCCGAGGCATTCCTTGGCTGGATCCACCTTAATCCCGTCTCCACTGACAATATGTCCAAGGAATGTCACTTTTGGAAGCCAGAACTCACACTTCTTAAATTTAGCATATAATTGATGCTCCCTCAACCTCTGCAATACATGTTGGAGAAGTTGTTCATGCTCTGCCTCTGAACTGGAATAAACTAGGATATCGTCGATGAGGACAATCACAAACTGATCTAAGAAGTCCTTGAACACCTTGTTCATCATATCCATAAACGTTGCTAGGGCATTGGTCAATCCAAACGACATGACCAAAAACTCATAATGCCCGTACCTCGTGCGGAAGGCCATCTTCAGAATATCCTCATCCTTGATCCTTAGCTGGTGATAACCAGTTCGAAGATCTATCTTTGAGAATACAGTCTTACCCTGCAGTTGATCGAACAGGTCATCTATCCTTGGTAGGGGGTACTTGTTCTTGATAGTCAACTTGTTCAACTCCTTGAAGTCTAGACACATTCTCTGTAACGACCCAAATTCACTATTAAGGCTTAAGGGCCTTGAGTAATGTGCCTGGAGGGCATAATGGGATTTTGTGTGTGACTTTAATGAGCTTTATGCATGATTATGATTTAATGCACGTTATACGACTATTTGATTATTTGAGATGCATGACTATGTGAATTAGTATGCATGTAGACCTGATTATCTTAGAAAGAGCATAATTTTAATTTGGCCATTTTGGGCATGACTGTGTTGATATCTGTGATCTGTGACTCGAGACGATCCTAGAATGAGCGAGTTAGCGGAAAAGTCAAAGCGGGAATCTATACCCGGCTTGGGTTAAGCCTGGGGAGTTTAAATGAGAATTTGGAAAATATATTGAGGTTAATCTTGATGATGAGGAATGTATATGGTGATTAATCAGGTATTGGGTAGCGAGCGGGAATTTTAGGAAAACTTGAGGAATTAGAGGGAATTTGGGTAATAGGACTAAAATGTCCCTACATGGGCAAAAATGTTTAGAATTATTAGGGAGGGAATTTTGGTCTTTAGGCTTGTTAGAGATAAGTTAAAGGGAGCTTTATACTTAGTAGAATTGGTAGAAAAAGAGTTAAGGCTGAAAAAGAAAGAAAGAAGGAAGAAAAAGGAAAAGAGAGAAAACAGAGGGGTTTTCTTCAAAGGATCGGTTTGTGGCTCTCCCACCATTTCCCTTCATTTTTCTTGGAGTTAAGCTCAGTGGAGAGCTAGGGTAGGCTGAGCATCAAGGATCCTAAGCTAGACTTGAGGATTGGCAAGGGATTAGCAAGATCACATCAGAAATTTGAGGTAAGTTCTTGGAGATTTCAGTTTTAGGGCTTGACTGGTTTGAGCTGTGTATTTGAGCTAAATAGATGGGGATTTTTGGGAAATCAGGCCAAGATTGAGAAGGAGCAAGCTAAGGAGGTCTAGGGTTCAACTCAAGGTTGAATTTCCATCCACGGTATGATTTCTAAGACCTTATCTTTGATGTTTGAATGAATTTCTGGTTTTAGGGTTCATTATGGTAGATCTTGAGTTTTGGGTTGCTTGAGCTTGGGGTATGAGCTCTTGGGATGCTTGGGATGAGTGTGAGGTGTTGATAAGTTTGTTTTTGGGTTTGGGAAAGATTTGGACAAGTTTGGGGTTGAAATGGTTGAAGGAAAATCACAAAAAATGATTTTTGGGTGTGGCCTGTCTGCAACTAGCGCTACAGCGCTAGTCATTGGGCGCTGTAGCACTAGGCCCTGTTTCTGGGGAGTTATGGTTCTGCTTGTAGCACTACAGCGCCCTCTTTAGAGTGCTGTAGCACTACACTGTTCACAGAAAGGGATTTTTGGGCTTTTGTTGAGGGATTTCGACCTAGGGTTCGAGCCTCGATTCCACCACTTTGTTTTGGGGATCTAGGACTTCCCGGGGGCTCGGGATTGGTCCCGAGGCTAGGTTTTGGACTTGAGGTTTGGTAATGACTTTGACTTGTGGATTTTTCTTAGGTGAGCGCTAGGGCTCGAGTAGGATCGTGCTCGAGGAGTCAGGTGATCAAGGCTATCGAATTGAAAGGTAAGAAAACCGTAACACCCGAGGACAGGGCATGGGCCCACAGTGTTATTTCAGGGCATGGCCCTAGATTGTATTATGTGAGAATGTATAACCTTAAATGAATTATTATATGTTTGAATGATTATATCAAAATGTACTATGTGTATGAATATAATGAAATGAACGGCTAAGGCCGAGAGCGGTGAAATCCGAGAACGGCCTTGGGGCCGGAAGTAACACTTAGCACATGGAGTGCTTATAGCCAGGGTGAGACCCAAGGGATACATGAGTGATCCTTACGGTAAGGACCGAGACTCCAGGCTTTGGTAAGGCCTCTAGGGCGGCATGGCCGTGCTTGTTCAGTCTGATGGTTTTCCTATTTATCAGTGGATTACATGTCAGCTATATTCTATGCATATGTTATATATTGTATGAGTTTTCTTGCTGGGCTTCGGCTCACGGGTGCTCTGTGTGGCAGGTAAAAGCAAGGAGTCCGTCAACCGGCCATGAGTATGGAGAGCATGGAGGCGGCGCGTACATGTTCGGCCTGCCCGACTACTTTGGTTGGGGGCATTTTGTATATGGCTGTATTAACTTATTCTTTTGATAGTTAAGCTGGTGTAAATCTATTTTTGAGTTGTAAATATTTTGTAAACCTTATTTTTGGGATCCCAGATGTTTGATACTTAATGTTTTCAATGAAACTAAACATTTTCAAAGAGTACAGCCTTAAACTCTGGTTTAGTCACACTTTTGGTTTTAGAAACCTCGTAGAGTCAGTTAGTTGGACAATTTCCGTCTTAAACTCACTTAGTAACGGCTCTAAGGTAGTAGGGCGTTACATTCTCAGAGTCCCATCCTTATTCTTCACAAATAAAGCCGAAGCACCCCATGGCGAGAAGCTAGGTATGATAAATCCCAAATCTAGTAGCTCCTGCAACTGTATCTTCAACTCCTTTAGCTCTGCCGAAGCCATCCTATATGGTGCTTTCGACACAGGCTCTGTACCCGACTCTAACTCAATGACGAACTGAATCTCCCTGTGCGACGACAATCCTAGTAAGTCCTCAAGAAACTCACATACTATTCTAGTCTCCCCCGGCCCTACTGGCGTAACTCTAGTGGTATCCACCATGCTAGATAGAAAACCTATACAACCTTCTTGTAATAGTTCCCTAACCCTCAATGCTCATATCATAGGAACACGGGGTCCGTGCATAGTACCCACAAAAACAAAGGGAACATCACCTTCAGGCTCAAAAGTTACCATCTTCTTCCTGTAATCTATAGTGGCCCCATATCTGACTAGCCAATCCATCCCCAAAATAATATAACAATCATCCATACCCAACTCAATGAAATCTACTGATAGTTCCCTACTATCCACCATTACTGACAGTGCTCTAATCCATCTCCTATAAACTACCAGCTCTCCTATAGGCAGTATAGTCCCAAACTTCCGCAGTATAATACTCACTAGGTCTACACAATTTATCAATCACTTTACAAGAAACAAATGAATGTGTAGAACCAGAGTCAATCAATACAGTATACGAGGAGCCCGCGCTAGAAAGCTGACCTGTCACTACTGAGGGACTAGCCTCAGCCTCTGCCTGTGTCAAGGCTAACATTCGAGCTGTAGTCAAGCTATCCGCCTTCCCTGGTTCCTCTTTCTTCAATGTCAGGCAATCCTTCTTGAGGTGTCCAACCACCCCGCACAAGTAACAGGTCCTTGCCCGGCATTCGCCTAGATGGCTCTTCCTGCATCTAGTACGTTCTTGTACGTTCTTGTACGTTTTGGATAGCTTCTCCATGACTCACTGCCTTCTTGACGGCCACCCTAGGCATCCAACCCCTCATATCAGGACCAGCAGTAGTCGAGGTGTCAGGGGTCTTCCTCTTTTGATCACTGGGGCCTCCACCCCTACTAGACCCTGTAAATGGAGGCATTGACCTACGAACATCCTATCTCGCAACGTTCTCCCTCCAGATCTTGTTCTCTTCCTCCTTAGCAGTGAGGGCCTTCTCAACCACCTGGGCATTATTCGTCTCCCCATATACTAACATGATCCTCCCATCTTGGGCTATCATAGCATTTAGCCCTCTAACAAACCTGTCCTGCTTAGTTACATCTGTAGGCACTAGATCTGGTGCAAACTTTGCTAGCCTGTCAAATTTAAGGTCATACTGAGTAACTGTCATACTGCCCTGCACTAACCCAATGAACTCAGTCACCTTTTCTACCCTAACGGCAACGTTATAATATTTCTTGTTGAACAAATTTCTGAACTCAACCCAACTAAGAGTATAAATGTGTTGAGTTTGGAATGCCACCTCCCACCAAATACGGGCATCCTCTCTAAGCAAATAGGTGGCACAGGTACCTTGTCATTACCTTCCACCCTCATAAAATCAAGAATGGAGGTGATCATACTCATCCACAATTCAGCCTAAAGTGGATCCGGTCCTCCCTCAATGATTGGAGGATGTTGTCTCCTAAATCTTTCATAGAGTGGCTACCACGTATTCCCAGCATCAGGAGGCTGTACAACTGATGCCACAACACATGGAAAATTAGGTGCAACACTCCCTGATGGAAACTTCTGCCTCAAAAGGAGAATCTCATCTTCATGGCTCTGGAGACTAGCTTGCATATCAGCAAGCAGCTGTTGCCAGATCTCAGGGAGTGGTAGAGGGTTCTGGCCCTATTCATCATCTTTAGCCTCGACCCTAGTGCAGACTAGTCGAATTGATTGCCTTGGATGCATAACTATCCAAGTTTATCTGCAATCAACGACTCGGCTAGTAAGGCATTGATAACAAGTTTATATTCATTCCACGGTCTAACGCCAATATCCAAGCCACAAAACACAATCATGATGCAAACAAGCATTTAAACAATTATTCACATGCAATAGCAATGCAAATAAGCACACCTTATCATATTCACATTGTAAACAAGGGCCAGGCCCTATTAGTATATCTCATGCTCCCTAATAAACGTGCAGATGAAACATTTATATTTCATGTAAACACAAACACATAATCACATATATGGTTACCGAAACCCTAAGTTGAGCTTGTCTTCAGTAGTGAGTGTACATGCTCAGCCGATCTTCAAGAACCCTTAAACCTAGACAACTCTGATACCAAGTTGTAATGCCCTGGATAACCAAGATCGTTACACTATGTGTTTAAAATAGTGCAAGACTCACTAATCAAGTCATTTGAACATAAATGTGTTCCTAAACTCAAGTGACAGTTTACGGCTAAAAGATTTTGATCGTAAAATGGTTGATTTTCATTAAAATAGGACTTTGATACATGGGATCCCAAAAACATGATTTACATGGAGGATACAACCTTAAAAAATTAAAGAAACAATAGCTAGTCTAAATGGCAAAATACAAGTTTGAGCTCTAGTCCCTGTAATTCCCACGGCCTTGGCAGTCGAGCAGCTGCCAATGTACACTCCACCCCCAAAGCTCTCCAACTCATGGTTGGTCCAGTTTTTTCTTGCCTTTACCTCCACCACCTAGCATCCATGAGCCAAGGCTCAGCAGGAAAACCATAATCAACAAGTATAGAAAACAACAAAATATACATAGAAAACTTTAGATCAATCAGTCCAATAAATAGTAGAATACAAGTGCTAAACTAGGCAACGATAATAGCTCTATCCAAACTTATAAACCAACCTTAAAACAGTTAAATAGGAGTCAACACCCTTAGGTCGAGCCCTTTGGTTATTTAGCTGATCTCGGCTGGCTTAGGCCAAGCTGCGTTCAGTACGCTCAAAATTAGCCTTGGTTCCCTTAGGCCGTATTTTCATACCACACATAACAGATAAACAAGTTACAGAACACATGTGTTCATTTACAAGGAATCTCAGTCCCATTTACAATTTGGGTGCAGTTTTCTTACCAAGAGTCCCGAGCGAAGAATGTAGAGTGGTCCCGAGCACGATCCTCAGTCCTAAGCCTTAACGGTAACCCTAGTCACAAGCGACAATGGATAACTATCAAAATGTAATCCAATTAAATTCTTTGGAATCAAATACTAACCTCCAGGACCTCGAATTCTACTAAACCAGGTAGTAGAATTTGTCCTGAGTGGTTAGGCTTAAGTCCCCGAGCCTAAAAACCAACCTCGGCTATGGCTGCCTAGGCAGGCCGCGCCTTGCCCCCTAGGGTTGTGGCGCGCCTCAAGTCAGTGGTATCAGCCTCTTGTCTTAGGGGGAGGTGGGCTGCGACTTGCCCCATAGGGTCGTGGCGCGCCCATGTATCAGCAAGCCTCCCAGGGCTTTTTGGGGCACGCGGGCCGCGGGGCCCATGAACTGGGTCCCGGCGCGCCCCCATGAACCCATAAATCCCTGGGTATCTCTGCGTTTTTCTCCAACTCTTAGCCTTAGAATTCGACCCTAAATACATACCCAAGCCAAAACTAGGTGCATAATTCCCAATATCACCCCATAAACAACATATATAGCCTATAACACCAGTTCAAATTTCCGTAAATGCCAAATTCATAAGCTAACCCAAGCATCTCTAAACACATCCAAACCCAACCAGAATTCAGCATAATAGGGCTTAAAATGTTACCTCAGTGATGGCTTAATCCTCAGCTGTTCCTTGCCTACTCCTAGCTTCAATCTTTCAATCCCCAAGCTTCAATTCCCATGCTTCTCCTTCAACACTCCAAAACCTTCAAGCCCAAGAGAGGGAGAGAGAGAGAACGTGTAAGAGAGAGAGGGAGAGAGTGTTTGAGAATAATCCTAATGGTTTTGGTTATTTCCTAAAGTATTAGCCGAGTTTACCTTTTAACCAAAAGACTAAAATACCCCTCAAGAAAACTCAGCCCTCTAATTGCTCTTATGGGTAAAACAGTCATTTTCCTCATTTCCCGCTATTTCCTCGAGTCATTCTACAAATTATCAATTAATCTTGTCATGCCAAACAAACTACCAAATACTTACCGGTTACTTGATAAATCCTAAATATACATTAAACTTCCCAAAATACCCCTATACCGAGTATTAAACCCTGCTGTGACTATTTTGCTAATCTGCTCACAAAGATCGCCTCGAGCCGTATACTGTGAATATATCCACATAATAATGTGGTCTCAATCATTTAACGCATATAATCACATTTATGCCCTAACGGGCCAAAACTACAGATATGCCCTTAAAAACAAGAATGGGCCCACATGCATATTTAATATTCATAAACATGCATATAAATATATTTATATTATCATATAAATCATGCATGCCACATAGTCACGCATTTAACCAATTAATCACACATATATCCAATTATGCCCTCTTGGCACACTAATCAAGGTTCTAAACCTTATTAACATTTATCGGATGTTACAACTGACCACTCAAAAATTAAATATTACTCCTTCAAATGTCTGAGTCCTCCTAGACAATTTCGTTGTCGCTCTTAATGAAAACTTCATAACCTCAGATTTAGTAGTAACTATGGTCATGGGTGGATTGTGCATGATAGGGTTTTTGCCCTAAAAGCATGTGAAAATACATTTGTATTGATTTAAATAAAAGTACATTTTTATTATATTTGAATATTGTCATTATTATCTGAATAATTCATATAAATATCATAAAATTCAATATTCATTTATGAGACTATGGTCTTGTACGTGTACCAGAGAATTAAGATCAAATATAATGAATAAAATAATCAGCAACATATTAAAGTACAAAATCTTTAATGAATGTTTGCCAGTACGGTCTACTAAACATATGGGATGCGAGTAATATAGGTTCAGATTATTTATGTGGCTAGACATCTTGGTAAATGTACTTTATATAATAGTGATTATATTGACATGATCGATGTGAATTAATTATCTGTACAAACTTACCGTTTTCCATAAAGATTTATGTTTATCCAAAAAACAGCTGTGGATGACGTGGCAAGAATTTTTAACACTTGGCTGACACGTGGCAGAGATGCTGCTAGCCTATCGACCAGAGATACTTCCATATGCGAGGTTCAAGTTTTGTATACGACCAGCCTGGTCGTATACTCCGTTTATTTATGTATAAATTTGTATGGTTGTAATGATATCTGAGAATATCTCCTAATTATCTTTACAAACTTACCATTTTCCATAAAGATTTATGTTTATCCAAAAAACAGCTGTGGATGACGTGGCAAGAATTTTTAACACGTGGCTGAGATGCTGCTCGCCTATCGACCAGAGATACTTCCATATGCGAGGTTCAAATTTTGTATACGACCAGCCTGGTCGTATAGTCCATTTATTTATGTATAAATTTGTATGGTTATAATGATATCCGAGAATATCTCTTAATTATAACCTGAATATCTGTTTATTAAGGATAGATATATTCAATTGACTCATGTAACCCTCCGTGAGCCTATAAATATACAAGAAATAGCTCAAGGGGGGATCTTTGGATCTTTTTCTGAATTGTATTGCTATTATCCATCGTTTGTATTGTTTCTCCTTCTAAGGTCTGTGAAACTCAAGAACCTTATTTATTTGATCACACCTTTGAAGCTCAATATTAATAATAGTATCAAGTGGACGTAGGTCATTACCAATCACTGGGGCTGAACCACTATAATTCTTGGTGTTCTTTACTTTCCATTAGATTGTATTCTCAAGCATCTTACTAATTTATTGTCGTATACTTGACTTCGTGTCGTTGGCCAAAACAAGGGTCAACATTCTGGTGCTTTCATTAAGAGCTTGTGAAAGAATCTGATGGCAAAAACTTCCAAGAAGACCAGACAGGCTGCTGCCGCTGCATCATCCTAGCCTCCTCCCCCAAATGTGGTGGAAGACAAACCGCATTTGGAGTTTTATGAGGAGGAGTTAGATTCTGAAACCCTGAAGGCAACACTGGGGGTGTTGCAAGATGAGTTGGCCAATCTGAGGGCCAATCAAGAAAATGCTGCGAAGGTAATGGCGTCGCAGCAAAGGGAGATAGAACGCCAGCGTCAGGAGCTGAGCGAGCGGTAGGCTGAGATGGACCGTCGTCAAAGGGATGCCATGGCTGCCCTTGAAGCAGCCATCCAGCTGGCTAGGAATCAGGCTGCGCCAGTCTCCCAGCCAGATCAGCCTCCAAACGGGCCACCTCAAAGGGGTCCCAATCCTAGTCCTTCACTCCACCCAGTAAGCCCTCAGAGGCCGGAGTAACCACCTATGGCTCAGGATGATGTCACGCTTATGGATCCTGAGCAGCAGCCTCCATCTCAGGCTAGTCGAGACAATCCCCCGTGCTCGAGACAGAATAGGGCCGGGCAACAGCCCTGCAGACCTAGACGCCCAGGGGATGAAGAGTCGCATCCACCGAGTAGGGGGCAGCGTCATTCTGCCAACAGGAGGAACTCAGAGATAGGCTCTGCGGTAAGGGCCACCCATGGCATAACAATGCACGGGGACGCACCGAACAATGCAGGCCTCCCCCTAACGCTCAGGAGATGCCAGCCCAAGGAGGCAACAGAGGGAATAGTCTGTCGCACCATAGCTAGCCATGATTCAGAGATGGCCACGGCTACAATGAAGCCGACTCTGGCAGAGGAAATGCTGGTAGGAGGAACGAAGAGATAGGTGGAGGCAGGAGCCCCCCACCTAGAGAAGACCGACCTACAGGTCATAACGCTGGGGGGCAGCCCAGGCAGAATAACATCTTTAGTCGGCTCAGAGCCAGCGAGCAGTGGCGAAGAGACGATGATTTGAGGGATGTACTTAATGACCGCCGAGAAAGGCACGATGAGTACATTCCCCCGGCACCAGAGGCCCCAGTAATCCCAAAAGCTGTTCAGGCTCAAATCGATGCCCTGAACTAGGCTGTGCAGCAGTTGGTTGGGGGGCGAACATCCCACATTGAGTACGATTGGAGGAGAGGCACCCCCTTCGTACAGAGGATTGATGTGGCTGAAACCCCCAGTAAGTTCAAGATGCTAACGCTGCCAAATTTCGACGGGTATGGAGACCCGGTATCTCATGTTAATAAGTTTGAGATACAAATGGATATTCAGAAAGTCTCTGAAGACGCTCGCTGTAGGATCTTCCCAGCAACACTTTCTGATGCCGCCCAGGAGTGGTTCTTTAAGTTCCCTCCTGCGAGTATAGTATCCTGGGAAATGTTCGTGAAGGAGTATTACGGACAGTTCTATGCAGGTCGTGTGCACCCCACTGAGGCGAACCAATTGGTCGAGATATGCTAGAAAGAGGGGGAGCCCTTGAAGGAATACGTTCAACGCTTCATGCGAGCTGCCGCTGGAGCCAAGACTGTGGGCGATGAAGGTAAGATGATGGCCCTAACTGCTGGGCTTAGGCGCCATTCACCCCTCTGGAGTAGCCTCAAAAAGCATGGGGTTAAAAGTACCTAGGAGTTCTTAGATCGAGCTGATCGGTACATCAATCTCGAGCACGCGATTACCAACGAAGGGAAATCGCCAGCAAAAGACAAGGGGCCCAAGGAAGAACCCGCCAAAGCTGCCAACAGGTCGAAGTCCAATGGCAATGGCAAAGGCAACGAGAATGGCAATTGTAAGAATGGTGGAAAGCGGGCGCACAACGAACCCTCGACCTCCGAGAGTAAGTGCCCCAAAGGTAATAAGTATGAACCAAGATTCACCAACTACACTGCCCTTGTTGAAAGCCGAGCTGAGGTCTACTAGGCAACTAGCTCAAGCGTGCCCTACAAACGACCTGCACCTATAAGAAAATATATCTCCAAGAGAGATGCAACAAAGTTCTGTCGTTTTCACAACGACTACGGGCATGACACTAACGAGTGTAACAAGCTGAAGGACGAAATTGAGTTCCTAATTAGGCAGGGACATTTAAGAAGATATGTACAAGCCGCGGGAGGTTCTCAACGAGAGGCTCAAGGTGGCAATGAGTCGGCGCCTGCACGCCAATGCTCGCCACCTTTATAGCCAACTCCTGTGGTAGGTACCCTACTCACCATATGCGGAGGCCCACATCTTGCAGGAGATAGTGGGAAAGCAAGGGAACAATATGCTCGAACCGTGCACCACGAACAGGACATCGAGATGATGAGTGTTGAGGATCGAGCATTGAAAAAGGCTTGAACAGAGGAGGAATTGATCACCTTCTCTGACGACGACACCCAGCACGTGCGATTCCCACACTCCAATCCGCTGGTCGTGGACGTACAAATCGCAAACATTATGGTGAAAAGGGTGTTGGTCGATACAGGAAGTTCGGTCAACATCCTATACAAGTCTTCATTGGAAAGGATGAATTTTTCCGGAGAAGGGCTCTCCCCGACAGGGTCGATTAGACTCCCAGTCACAGCAGGCACTACACCTGCTAATAGGACATTACTCACTACTTTATAGTAGTTGATTGTCCTTCGGCGTACTACGCTGTGATAGGGAGACCAATCTTTGTCGACCTACGAGTCGTTACCTCTATATGGCACCTCATTATGAAATTCCCAATGGACGCAGGGGTAGGATGTGTGTTGGGAAACCAGAGGGAAGCGAGGGAGTGCTACAACGCCTCGATCACCAAGGCAAAGAAGGGTGTATCGAGAGAAGCCACCGGAAAGGAGTTGCAAATGGCGACTGATGTTCAGGCCCACTCAGGTGATAATCTTACCAAATTGGGCGTTGCCCAAAGGGAGGATAAGGACTTGGATCCTCGCTTTGGGGATTTTGAAGAAGAAGTGGGGCCTATCGAGGACCTTGAAGAGGTCCAACTCGATGAGGAAAATCCGACCAGAGTTGTGAAAGTCGGTATAAACTTAGAGACAACAACAAAACAAGCACTGGTGGAGTTCTTAAGGAGGAACCAGGAGGTCTTTGCCTGGTCACATAAAGAGATGGTCGGGATAGATCCTGCAGTCATCAGCCATGTCCTAAACATCAACAAAAGCTTTCCACCAGTGCGACAAAAAAGAAGGCTGCTCCACAAAGATAGATCAAAGGCCTTGAAAGAGGAAGTCAAGAAGCTGAAGGAGAATGGGTTCATCAAGGTGGCGTTTTATCCATCGTGGGTCTCTAATCCCGTACTAGTGCCCAAGCCGAATGTTAAGTGGCGTAGGTGCATGGATTTTATAGACCTAAATAAAGACTATTTCCCACTCCCGAGGATCGACCAGCTGGTCGATGCCACTGCAGGGCAAGAGATCCTCTCATTCATGGATGCATACTCCAAGTATAATAAAATTAGTATGCATCCCCCTGATGAGGATCACACTAGCTTTCAGAATGATACAGGGCTTTACTATTACAAGGTGATGCCCTTCGGTTTGAAAAATGCTGGTGCGACTTACTAGAGACTCGTCAACCACATGTTCAAGGAGCTAATTGACACAAACATGGAGGTCTATGTCAAAGACATGCTGGTTAAGTCAAAGAAAGCAGAAGGGCATGTAAGGGATTTGGAGGAATGCTTCAACGTCTTGAATAAATATCGGATGAATTTAAATCCCCTTAAATGCTCCTTCGGAGTAGGATCAGGGAAGTTCTTGGGATATATAGTGAACTCAAGAGGAATTGAAGCTAATCCTAAGAAAATTAAAGCCCTGATTGAGATGAAATCACCCGTAAAGATTAAAGATGTCCAAAGCCTGACCGGGAGGATTGCTGCCCTCAGAGATTCATTTCGAAATCGACAAACAAATGTGTCCCGTTTTTCAATCTACTAAGAGGCAATAAGAAATTTGAATGGACAGATGAGTGCGAACAGGCCTTTCAAGCACTAAAAACACATATGGTGCAACCACCCATCCTATCAAATTCGGTCGATAAAGAAACTTTGTTCATCTACCTGGCAATCACGAAATACGCTGCTAGTGCTATTCTAGTAAGAGAAGAAGAAGGCGTGCAGAAGGCTATCTACTACGTGAGAAAAAGGCTGATTGGAGCAGAACAGCAGTACCCGCCCATCGAGCAGCTAGCCTATTGCCTAGTTTTGGCCTCTAGGAATCTACGGCCTTACTTCCAAGCTCATCCTATTACTGTCTTGACCGACCAGCCTCTTTGAAAAGTCCTACAAAAGCGAGAGGCTGCAGGTAGATTGCTAAAGTGGGCAGTCGAACTCGGGCAGTTCGACATATCTTACTTACCGCGAACAACGATAAAAGGACAAGCCTTGGCTGACTTCATCACCGAATTCACAGGGCTCGCGGGCGGCGAACAGACTGAGGAGCCCAGCAAGCCTGAGTGTCGAATATAAGCATCCTTGTTGAAGTTATTCACAGATGGTTCATCCAATGAATCCCACGCAGGAGCAGGAGTGATATTGATAACGCTAGAAGGGCATCGATTTCACTATGCAATCAGATTTGACTTCACTGCTTCTAACAATGAGGCCAAATATGAAGCACTACTCCCTGGATTGTGGTTAGCCAAGGATATGAACATAAAAATGCTTGACATCTATAGTGATTCTCAGCTGGTGGTAAATCAGGTCCTAGGAGAGTACCAGGTGCGAGGTTTGAAGATGGTTGCCTATCTAAACAAAACGAAGGATCTATTAGCTCACTTCGACAGATACAGTCTCCAGCAGGTACCTCGTGATCAGAATTCCAACGCGGACACTTTGGCGAAATTGGCAAGTGCGAAGGATGCTGATACTCTGAACATAGTGCCAGTTGAACAACTATCAATACCAAGCATCCAAGTAGCAGAAACCACTTTGGTCATCCAGATGGCAGATATGTGGATGGCACCATATGTAGAGTATTTGACAAGCGACGTGCTACCAGTGGACGAAAACAAAGCCAGGACCCTTCAACGGCAAGCTGCTAGGTATATCCTGGTTGATGGAATCCTGTACCAAAGGGGATACTCATTGCCACTCCTTAGATGTATTACAAAGGAGAAAGCCAAAGAGTTGATGAAAGAGGTGCACAAAGGTTTTTGCGAGGACCACGCTGGGGGGCAAAGTTTGTCAAAAAAGGTCCTAAGGCAAGGATATTTTTGGCCAATCATGAATGAAGACTCAATGGAGTTAGTGCGGAGATGTGACAAGTGTCAGAGATTTTCCAAAATCCCACGAGCAGCCCCCAACGAGTTAAAGCAAATGCAGAGTCCATGGCCCTTCGCAGTTTGGGGAATAGATATAATCAGATCTTTGCCTACAGGAAAAGGTGGTGTAAAGTATGCAGTGGTTGCCGTCGATTACTTCGCAAATGGGTCGAAGCTGAACTGCTGGCAACCATAACCACCAAGAAAGTTCTTGACTTTGTAGTCAAGAACATCGTTTGTCGATATGGATTGCCAAGGAAGATCGTCTCGGATAACGGTACCCAATTTGACAGTGATCTATTCACGGACTTCTGCAAACAACATTGTATTATCAAAAGCTTTTCTTCAGTCGCTCATCCCCAAGCGAATGGGCAGGTCGGAGCAGTTAATAAAACGCTGAAGGATACACTGAAGAAGAGGCTAGAAGAAGCTAAGGGAGCATGGCCAGAACAGTTGTCTGAAGTTCTTTGGTCATATAGGACTTCCCACCGAACAGCAACAGGTCATACCCCGTTTTCCTTGGCATACGGGTATGAAGCTAAGTTTCCTGTCGAGTTGGATTAACCCTCGTACCGCAGATTAATATACCACCATGACTCTAATAGCCAGCTATTGATGGAATCCCTGGACTCAATCGATGAGAAGCGTGAACAAGCCCAACTCCAAGTAGCTACGTACCAGCAGAAGGTCGCCCGATATTTTAACTCTAAAGTGCAAGAAAGAAAATTCAATGTTGGAGATCTTGTACTCCAAAGAGTTTTTCTAAACACCCGCGACCAAGCTGCTGGAGTACTCAAACCTAATTTGGAAGGACCATACCAGATCGATGAGGTCCTTCGCCTAGGCACTTATAAACTTGCACGCTTAAATGGAGATCTCATTCCTCGCTATTGGAATGGAGAACACCTGCGCAAGTATTACCAATGAACAATTCTTCTTAAAGAATTGGCTTGTATTAATTTTACTTTTTACAAGTTTTGAAAAAGGGTTGGTGTAACGCCCTACTTCCTTAGAGCCGTTACTAAGTGAGTTTTTAAGACAAAACAGTGTGCAATGGACTCGCTAACCGAGGTTTTGAAACAAAAGTGTGACTAATTAAAAGTTAAGGCTGTAATCTTTGAAAATGCGTCATTTCATTAAAACTTCTATTATTAAACATTTGGGATCCCAAGATAAGGTTTGAAAACTATTTACATCTTGAAATAAGTTCACAGTTGATAAATCATAAAATCGTAGATTATTACAGCCATTTTCAAATAAACCCCCAACCAAAGCAGTCGGGCAGGCCAAACATGTACGCGCCGCTTCACGCTCTCCGTACTCATGGTTGGTTGATTCAGTCATTGCCCTTACCTGCAACACAGAGCACCCGTGAGCCGAAGCCCAGCAAGAAAACTCATGCAGAACATAACATATGCAATGTATACAGTTTATCATAACAGATAATCCACAAATAAACAAGTCAATCATTAGACTAAGCAAACACGGCCATGCCGCCCCAGGACCCTTACCAAAGCCCTGGGGTATCGGTTCTCACCGCGAGGATAACTCAGGTATCCCTTGGGTCCCACCCTGAATATATATCATAACACATGTATCCACCGGGCCCCGCCCTGATTATAGCATCCCATGTGCTAGGTGTTACTTTCGGCCCACGGCCGCCCCGGCTTACGCCGTACTCGGCCCACGGCCGCCCCGGCTTACGCCGTACTCGGCCCACGGCCGCCCCGGCTTACGCCGTACTCGGCCCTTGCCGCTCATTTCATCATAATCACACGTATAGTACATTTGAAATAATCATTCACACACATCATGATTCATTTAAGGTTAAACATTTGCACATAATACAATCTGGGGCCATGCCCTAACCTCGGGTGTTATAGTTTTCTTACCTGCAGTCCGAGCCTCCTGATGCACTAGAGCCACGAGCACGGTCCTCAAGCACGAGCCTCACCAACAACCTAGTCACAACACACAAGAAACATCCCTCAATACTAATCAACCCAAAACCACTTCCCGGGACCAATCCCGCACTCTCGGGACCTCTAAAACCTTAAAACAACATCCCGGAGACATCCCCCGAAGCCCCGGAGCAAAGGCCTAAAATTGCCTAAAAATGATGCCCTGAAATTTGCCTTGTGCCGCGGCACCACATCCTTGTGCCGCGGCACCCATCAGACAGAGGATCCCTTGCCGCGGCACGAAAAACCTGTGTCGCGGCACGCCTTCGCAGACCCAGAATTCTGGGTTTTCTCCTGCGTTTTCTCCGAGCTTAAACCTCTCCAAATCCTCCTAAACCAATACCTAAACCCCAAAACTCAAATCCAAACTTCATATGAACATTCTATCAACCTACAAACACTAGAATCAAGATCCAAAACACACTCATACCCAAAATTCAACCCTTGATTTCTAACTTCAGAAAAACTCAAACCAAGGCATGAAACTAACTCAAGCTTTAGATCCACAACTCAAAACAGAAATCAAACTTAAATATGCACAAGATCCTTACCTCAAATGGAGAATCCACTCAAAAGCTCCCTAGATCCTCCTCCCAAGTTCCCACTTCAGCCCTTCACCCTTCTTCTTCTTTTCTCTTCACTTGCCCTAGCTCTTCTTTCTCCCCCTCTTTCTTCTCTTCAATTTCTATCAATGCCACAAGTGACCCCAAATGCCCAAACCGTACCCCCTTAGATCACAGCTGAAATTTTCATAATCCCCTTGCCAAAAGACCAAATTACCCCTTCCTATTAATCTTTCCAATCTAAACCTTCAAGGGCACTTAAGTCATTACTCTTCTATTTCATTTCTACCATTTTCTTTCTAAAACTTGTTACTCACAGCAGTAACTAATGGTTACCCAGGTTACTAAATCTCCAATAACCATTACCCGCTAAACCTCAACTTAACCATAAAATCCCCGAGGTACCCCTAGGCTCCTCCCGAGCCGGGTACAAAATCCCGTTGTGACATCTAAGTTAACTAGCTCTCTAGGACCGTCTCGGCACGTGCATCACAATAAAACAACCACACCCACGTGGTACAATTCACAGAATACAATTATCACATATCAATACAGTTATGCCCAACATGGCCAAAATTACAATTATGCCCTTCTAACACGATCCGGGCCTACATGCATACTAGTAAACATAGCCATGCATCTCAGTTAAACAAATAGCCAAATAACATGCTTTAAATCATAATCATGCATTTAATTCATAAAATCACACATAAATCCCAGCCTGCCCTCCTGGCACACTAATCAAGGCCCTTAAGCCTTATTAGCGAATTTGGGTCGTTACAACTATCCCCTCCTCATAAAAATTTCGTCCTCGAAATTTATCCAAACACACCAGTCAATAAACCCGCAGTTTTGACCATAACTTCCAAGGTCCACCGCCTTTACTTTTCTTTTCAACAACACTCTTACAGGAGTAACAATCTTGCCCCTCAAGATTTTGTCTAATAGCCATGCTCCCGATAGCTTCTTGCTTACCCCGCAACCCTTCTGAAACTTCAGGGTCTGCCTAGATTACAATTACTAATTCATTGTCTTCTCGATAGCCAATTCATTGACCAATTCATCACCTCTACTAGGTGGGATCAGCTTATAGGCCCCGCTGGCCTAACCCTTAGTACAACTTCTGAATTTCATGTTGAAATAAGAGTCAGAACTCTCCCTTCTTTCTCTGAACACCTTACAGATCCTCGTCTGCTAATACGCAGAGCTACAAATCTTTCCTTCCGGAACTTTATTTCCTCAACATTTAACAATTTACCTGCTCTTTATTCTCTCGAATATGCAGACACTCCTGCCTTAAGGATTCCAACAACCTCTCTGGCATTCTCTCTAAACCAAAGCCAACCCATAGTATTCATTATGCGTTACATTAACAAGACACCAACAACTGCCACCGCGACTAACTCGTCAGGGATTACACTTCCCTTAATACCTCAAGTATTCGCCTACTCAGCGCTTAATTCTTTAAGATCTTTAATAACTTTCAGACTGCCAATTCACTTGCAATCAACTGACAATTCCAGGTTCCCACTCTGTTCTTTTCGTTCTCTAAGTCCATTCCAAAATTTAAACTACTAAAGGGTCTCAATTCGATATCATCGACGCTCCGTCCTGAAGCCAGTTCACTCGACCCAACCAACATTAACTCAAACAACCGAGTCAAACTTTTCATGTCCAAATACCTTACTTAAGGTCTAATGTGGTCTATTCCCATGATACACTACCACATCACCTAACCCCTCAGGGTCCAAAGGAAAACGCTATATTCCGGCACCCGCTCGACCCTCCCGGTACGACGTACCCTAGGAGGTGGAATGATGTCCATTCAGAATTCTCATTCACAACCCGAATCTAATTGGATCCTTCGTCCATTTCTGGTATTCCAACTTGTACCACCTTAGCAGGGTCCTTCTCTGCTTCAACCAAAGCCGACACTTCGGGTTCCATAGCTCAGTGACACTCACGAGCTAATCATACCTGCTAACGTTACGCCAATCTCAGTCGTTGCCTTATATCCTCCATCGCAATCTATGGCATTATTCCCTGACTGATACTCGCCTCACAGTTAGGGGCTCCGCCTCTAATTAAATTTCTCCTCGTCCAATCGAGAATTCAAACACTGATCATCAGTCTGTTACTTTTCACCACAACTGGGTCTCAACATTAACCTTCTTACTAATACCCACAACTCAAGTACCTCGTCATAGACCAAGTCCTTTATGCCACCACTCTTAACTTAGCCATAACACACACACATTCCAGCATTCCCAGATATTACTCAATTCTTACCTTGTCTTCTGAATTTCTTTCTGATTCGACACATTCAGTCCGTCTAACCTCAAGTTTTACTGTTCTCCTCATCTCTGATGTAGTTGTCTCTGGAGGTGCTTGTGCAATAGATGACGCGCTTACCAGTCTTGTTATGCCTTCAATTCTTCGGACGTTCTTCATTAGCTTCTTTGCGGCTTCAGATCAAATCTCCTCATGCCTGACCTTTCTTCTTGCAGCTGTAATCTGAGAACTCCTGACGACATCCAAACTAACACTCCGTAGAACCTTACCTGTGACTTCGCCTTCTGGGTACAAACGTCTTTCGCATAGTCACTTGCTCACCATTTCTGTCTGGGAGTAATCCATATGTACTGCTCGTGAACTTGAAGGGAACTTGCCCACACCGTTCATGCATTCTCTGTCTAAAGAACTTACCTGTGCTGCTGTAGCTTGAACCGTTCCAGAATCCTTGTTACCAATTCCTCACACCCTGCCCCGTGCAACCTAATCTATTCACGAAAAGTCTTTATCCTTGGTTTCCAACTGGCAATAACCAGGTCGTAGATCAACTCTTGGGGACATCGTCCCATCTTGTATCCAACATTGTACTTTTCGTCCTAACCCGACGATACTAGCAATCCCCGCAGTATAACACACTGGCTATACCAGGCCCAGATTCCATTAATTGCTTCGATAGACTTTCTGTCGGCCAAGACCGTCTTTTACAACATTCTTTATACCAATCCTATCCGTAGTCTGACCTTGAAGTATTCCCTAAATCGTCCTTTGCATACCCACATAATTTTCCCACTGATCAGCTCCGTCTCCTTTACGTACTCCAGATGACATCCTCAACAATCCATCTGCCAGAGTTTCTAATTCCTTCTCAATAAGTATCACTATCCTCAGCCTCTCGAATGGCACCATAGAGGCACCCTCTCCATGTCCATCACCCTCTCGGAGCATTCGCAACACCGAATCCTTCCAGTTCGCTACATGACCAAAGCATAAGCTCGTCAGATACGTACTCACCCTTGAGGACTCGGCCTCGAACTTTGAATGTATCGCTGCACTCTGGTTCTCCGTTCCCTCACCATGGGAAATCCATCCCAACATCTCCAGTCCTTCTACGTAGAAGTCATGCCCTCACCTGACCTCCTCTCAGGTGGCATCCTCTTCCTCATATGCATACCAATTAACCTCCTGGTTCCTGTCGCCATCTCGATATCTACCTTTTCAATCAGGTTTCTTTCAAATCTCAAATTATGTGCCCAAGCACTGTCTGGGGTCCTTCTACCTCAACAATCGTGAATCCAACCTTGCTGCGTTCTATCAAATAACAGTACCATCCTTTCACCCAGAACTCTCCCCTTTCTTGGCAATTCCAGAAGCCACAACCCTATCCGGGGTTCTTTCAACTTGATTATCACGAATCTATCTTTGCTAATTCCATCAAAGGAAGCACCGCCCTTGCGGCTCTAGCACTCATGCTCTAAACATCAACCATCAGTAACTCAAACAATATGGCCCTCTCCGCCATCCACATGCAGACCAAAAACTCTTTCCTCAAAGCAGCCCAAATGCCTTAGGTTATTCCAGATCTCATGCCCTTAAATGGGTCGTCATCCAATTCCGGATACATCCATCAGTATAACTTCCTGAAATGGACTACCCGCTTTACCAAACCCATTGATCTACGCCGTTGTTACCCCTAACAGTCCAAACCAGACTCACACATTTGCCCGCCTCCACGATTCTAATCATGCCTTTAGAATCTCTTCTAACCATTCATCAACTAGGTTCTTTCCAACCCATTAAGCCAGTACCTCCGCCCGAGTACCAAATCCAGGCATCTCCCTGCCTCAATATTTAACACAACCCTCTAATCAGGATCTCTCATCCTCTTAACCAAGGGTGGAATTAACTCTGCTCATCTATTGATAAATTCCTTGCCAACTCGAACTCTCCTCAAAAACCGAGGTTAACACCCTTTAAGCCTTTCATGTAATACCCTTATCTGTCCATACCTCATAGTAGACCAACACTGGCCACCTTACTGTTAAAACATCGAAATCAGCTATTTCCCCAGAGAAATCCGCTGCTCTTCTATCCCGTCTCAACTAACAACTCCACAGCTACCCACACACTAGTGACCCTCTGCTGCTACACTCAGGGGTAACTGGAGATTTCAACTCCAACTTATATCTAAAAACCCCCCTTTCAACACAATATCAGGTCCCCAAACCCTTCTAGGAACCAACAACACAATTCCACCTGTCAAAACTGACCCAACACTTGAACTCTGGGGTTCCTACTCTGAACCAAACCACCACTAGGTCCAAATATCCACAGGTATAATGCACACACAAGCATATACTAGTTCAAATCCACAATGATATACATTTAGCTACCAGATTTATCACCACTAAGTATATCCAGGTCTCAACATGCTTCATACAAGCAAATAAACGGATAAACTTATGAATTTAATTCAGAAAATTAACCACATACACTCAATATTCAAACCATTATGCCAATATTCATCCACATGCATAATAGTATTATTCAGCATGCATCAATCTCAACATGCAATACTAAAGGGCTCAGCCCAACAGCATCTCCTGCATATGTCAACTCATTTCTCATGCTCCATATAGATAAGCAGGCAAACAGGGCATTCAAACATATATTCAGACATGTCAATTAATCATACCAACCAACCCTGAGTCGAGCTTGTCACTGACAGCGAGCGTACATGTTCGGTCGATCTCCAGAACCAATAAACCTTGGCTCGCTCTGATACCAAGTTGTAACGCCCTACTTCCTTAGAGCCGTTACTAAGTGAGTTTTTAAGACAAAACAGTGTGCAATGGACTCGCTAACCGAGGTTTTGAAACAAAAGTGTGACTAATTAAAAGTTAAGGCTGTAATCTTTGAAAATGCGTCATTTCATTAAAACTTCTATTATTAAACATTTGGGATCCCAAGATAAGGTTTGAAAACTATTTACATCTTGAAATAAGTTCACAGTTGATAAATCATAAAATCGTAGATTATTACAGCCATTTTCAAATAAACCCCCAACCAAAGCAGTCGGGCAGGCCAAACATGTACGCGCCGCTTCACGCTCTCCGTACTCATGGTTGGTTGATTCAGTCATTGCCCTTACCTGCAACACAGAGCACCCGTGAGCCGAAGCCCAGCAAGAAAACTCATGCAGAACATAACATATGCAATGTATACAGTTTATCATAACAGATAATCCACAAATAAACAAGTCAATCATTAGACTAAGCAAACACGGCCATGCCGCCCCAGGACCCTTACCAAAGCCCTGGGGTATCGGTTCTCACCGCGAGGATAACTCAGGTATCCCTTGGGTCCCACCCTGAATATATATCATAACACATGTATCCACCGGGCCCCGCCCTGATTATAGCATCCCATGTGCTAGGTGTTACTTTCGGCCCACGGCCGCCCCGGCTTACGCCGTACTCGGCCCACGGCCGCCCCGGCTTACGCCGTACTCGGCCCACGGCCGCCCCGGCTTACGCCGTACTCGGCCCTTGCCGCTCATTTCATCATAATCACACGTATAGTACATTTGAAATAATCATTCACACACATCATGATTCATTTAAGGTTAAACATTTGCACATAATACAATCTGGGGCCATGCCCTAACCTCGGGTGTTATAGTTTTCTTACCTGCAGTCCGAGCCTCCTGATGCACTAGAGCCACGAGCACGGTCCTCAAGCACGAGCCTCACCAACAACCTAGTCACAACACACAAGAAACATCCCTCAATACTAATCAACCCAAAACCACTTCCCGGGACCAATCCCGCACTCTCGGGACCTCTAAAACCTTAAAACAACATCCCGGAGACATCCCCCGAAGCCCCGGAGCAAAGGCCTAAAATTGCCTAAAAATGATGCCCTGAAATTTGCCTTGTGCCGCGGCACCACATCCTTGTGCCGCGGCACCCATCAGACAGAGGATCCCTTGCCGCGGCACGAAAAACCTGTGTCGCGGCACGCCTTCGCAGACCCAGAATTCTGGGTTTTCTCCTGCGTTTTCTCCGAGCTTAAACCTCTCCAAATCCTCCTAAACCAATACCTAAACCCCAAAACTCAAATCCAAACTTCATATGAACATTCTATCAACCTACAAACACTAGAATCAAGATCCAAAACACACTCATACCCAAAATTCAACCCTTGATTTCTAACTTCAGAAAAACTCAAACCAAGGCATGAAACTAACTCAAGCTTTAGATCCACAACTCAAAACAGAAATCAAACTTAAATATGCACAAGATCCTTACCTCAAATGGAGAATCCACTCAAAAGCTCCCTAGATCCTCCTCCCAAGTTCCCACTTCAGCCCTTCACCCTTCTTCTTCTTTTCTCTTCACTTGCCCTAGCTCTTCTTTCTCCCCCTCTTTCTTCTCTTCAATTTCTATCAATGCCACAAGTGACCCCAAATGCCCAAACCGTACCCCCTTAGATCACAGCTGAAATTTTCATAATCCCCTTGCCAAAAGACCAAATTACCCCTTCCTATTAATCTTTCCAATCTAAACCTTCAAGGGCACTTAAGTCATTACTCTTCTATTTCATTTCTACCATTTTCTTTCTAAAACTTGTTACTCACAGCAGTAACTAATGGTTACCCAGGTTACTAAATCTCCAATAACCATTACCCGCTAAACCTCAACTTAACCATAAAATCCCCGAGGTACCCCTAGGCTCCTCCCGAGCCGGGTACAAAATCCCGTTGTGACATCTAAGTTAACTAGCTCTCTAGGACCGTCTCGGCACGTGCATCACAATAAAACAACCACACCCACGTGGTACAATTCACAGAATACAATTATCACATATCAATACAGTTATGCCCAACATGGCCAAAATTACAATTATGCCCTTCTAACACGATCCGGGCCTACATGCATACTAGTAAACATAGCCATGCATCTCAGTTAAACAAATAGCCAAATAACATGCTTTAAATCATAATCATGCATTTAATTCATAAAATCACACATAAATCCCAGCCTGCCCTCCTGGCACACTAATCAAGGCCCTTAAGCCTTATTAGCGAATTTGGGTCGTTACAGTTGGTCATTTTATGTAATTGATCGCTTATATGTGTAAGATCTTATTGATCACTCGTACAGACATGTTTTGAACATTTATTATGAGAAATAAAAGGGACTGTGCACAACCAGTCATTTCTTGCCAATTATTGTATTTATTACAAGTATTTGCTCATTACGTGTGTTGTTTTGCTGTATTATAATGCTAGTCATATTGCTACGAGCAGTAATGTTCGAACATGTTCTGGTCAAGGCAAGTGACCAAGGACCTAAAGCTCCTCGATCACTTGGGGGGCATATAAGGTACAAGTAAGCAAAGCATATCATTAAAAGGTATGTAAACACATGAGCAAAATAAGTGAAAGCATGCTAGGGAACTTAGAGTATTTTTCAAAATTTGGTTATTTTGTTAAATCAAACCAAAGTGCTATGCTATGTTCGGTCATGCGAACAGATGTTATAATTAGATGCAAATATATTATAATATCAAAATCTATCCTTTTACACCGCGAGCAGTCGCTGCTCGGATGTAATTGTTCAAGTAAAAGTAAAATCTGCCCATGCAGTAATAAAAAATATATATTGTCTTTACATCATGACCCGTAGGTCGTTCAGTTAAAAAGATGAAAATAAAAACAGAAAAAGACTAAGGAGCCGGAGGATCTTGAGGAGCTGGAGGATCTTGAGGAGGGCCCTGATCGACGACGTCTGCAGCCTCATTGTCTGCGTCGTCCATCCCATTGGCCAGCGAGATCTCAGGGGAAGTAGGAATCCTTGCTCTTTCTTCCTCTGCCAGTCGAGCAGCACAGCTAACGAGCTCGGCGTTTCCTGCATTCTCAGGAAGGTAATTGAAGTTGGCACCCTGGTTGTGCTTCCAGAAATCGTAGAAGCATCGGAGAGTGGAATTCTTATACCTTTCCAAGTTGCTGGCATTGGCTTTCTCAAGCTCCTCGATCCGGCCCTCCAAGGTAGTATTCTCCTGTCTACTCGCAGCCAAGTCATCCTCGAGCTGTTTAGTCGCGCAGTAATTGACACGGTTAGACTCCTTGAATTGGTCCCTCCGATCGATGTCTTTGTCCAGAGACTTTTGCTTCTCCTTCAACTCCTCAGCCAATTTATTCTTCTCCTCAAGCACCACTTCAAGCTGTTCGGCATATTTCTCTGCGGTAACTTTGAGTTCATCAACGTGTCGTTGCTCCAAAGATTTGGCCTGCTCGGTAACACCACCCGAGCGGAGACGGACGGCAATAAGGGTCAGCATTGCCTGTGGTCAGAGCTAAAGTTAGACTAACTGTAGAGTATATAAGGGTTGTCTCCGCAGAAAAGATGACTTACACTAGTAAACTCGTTCAAGGCATGGTTTAAGATCAGATCGACGTCCATTGCCTCTGTCGCAGCCATCACCTCTCGGCAACGGTTGTGCTTTACAATTTTTGTGACCCTGTCCTTGACCGATTTGAAGGCACGACTAGTTATGTCACCCCTAACGAAGCAGGACCAGCCTGCTGAGTCTGGTCGGTTGGGGCCGCTGGAGGTGGAGTCGATCTGGCTGGAGCAGGGGGAATCTGCTGCTCGCGAGGAGAGGGTGAAGTTGCATTGGCTGAGGGCCCATCCTCCAGGGGGTCTGCATTATGAGGCTTCTTAGCTTGAGGTGCTTTCCTGCTTTCCCTAGGGTGCCTCTTGCTTGCCTTCTTTTTTCTCAGGGGAGCCGCGAGAGTCTCGGGAGTGCTATAAATGTTGAACACGTTCACAGAGTCCATGTTTGGGAAAGAAGCAAAATGTCGAACAGTGAAATAGCATAACTGACTAAGTATATTGCATCAGGAAAAGAAATAAAGAAAGATTGCAAAGTCAAATACCCGAGCTATTATTACTGGTCGCTATACTATAGACTCTACTAGTCTTATACTTACTCTTTGACATGAAGAAGTCTGGGCCTAAATTTGGAGCATATTTAAAATTTCCGTCCCTGTCAAATAGGTGATAGGGAATTGGCAAGCTATCTAAAAGTGAAATAACAGTACCATTATCGTCTGAAGACTCGTCCAAGTGTTCGACAGGCTTGGTGGCCTTCTTTTTCCCCTTCCCTGCTGGTGGTGCGCCAACAGGTTCCCTGATTGTGACCCTGGTTGGTCTCCTTAGTGGAGGCGACACTGGTGGATGCTGCTCGGGTTCTTCCTTGGCTGTGGCACTCCCTGCTATTGACTCACTCATGTACTGATGAGGGGCCAAGAGGCCAACCTGCCTAAGGTTAGCCTCTGTGACCAGATGTTTGACGCTTTTTTGTACGTCAGTCATGCTGGCCAAG